>NW_017617692.1:0-225138 GCF_001879475.1 Ipomoea nil | reverse complement strand
AAGCTTGTATGTATTTTTATCATTACAATGGAGCTAGCTTAATTAACATGTTTAATTTTCTAAATACACATAAAATAATATGAATAAGATGACGTACTTATCCAAACTCGATTTGCCAAATAGAGTGTCAATAACATTCTAAGACGACAATTTACCGAAGTCCTACTTTAAATATATAATTACCTAGATACAAAAACACAACCTAACTAACAACATAATGCAAAAAAAACATTTAAAAATTAATGTTTCTTATTCTTTGCAGAATCTAATCATCCTAAGACTCCCTTCACACTAGGGCAGTAGAGTATATGACTTAGCTTAATAATTTGGAACAACCAAGACAAGAAAGTGACATTAATGCTTATTGCATAGATAAATTCATGTTGTGACTTTATCAAGTTGAATTTAATTTTCCAATAATTATAAAAAAAATTATTTATAAAATGTGGTTTGATTGGTTTCTGGTGAAATTAAGAATAATAATAATGTTTAGAAAATTAAAAGATTGACTAATTCAGAACATTCCAAGTGGAGTAGATGGCACATGATGATTGAGGATGTTGACTGTCTTTCTATGTGTTATTGAGTCTTATTGAAATATCTCTCATATTTTATTTCTACTTTGAAGAGGTAGGAAGAAGTGCTTGGACCTTAAATTTTTCTCTAATTAATTATTATTATTATTATATTATTATTATTATTATTATTATTATTATTATTATTATTATTATTATTATTATTATTATTATTATTATTATTATTATGATAACCTACTTCTATATTTACATCATTAGTAGAATTAGGAGAGTTGGAAAGGGCCAAATATGCAAATATGTATCTATATTATAACATGAGTGCACATATAAAATTTTGAACCCGTAAGAGTTTCACCGCTCCTGCCTTAGCTTAGAAATGAGTGGGGAGATAAATCGTGGGATGAAGCAAAGCAAATTAAAGTTTATGAAGCTATTTAGACTGGTTGACCAATTAAGCTATATGTCACAAGAGCTCTGAGTGTATGTATATGATATTGAAATAAGTAAAGAAGTATATATACTAAAATACAAAGAAATGTCCTATTTAGATACCTCAATAATTTTTTCAAGTAGTTAATATAAGATTTATTGCCAATATTAGGGAGGAAAAAAAATCTTGTGGGCAACCTAAGTTTCTTTGTTTGAATTGGTCATATTTAAGCAACCTAGGTTAATTTACTCCCTTATAGTCTTTTACTGGCTAGGGTCACCAGGCGGGATTCATCCAAATTGCACTTTCAAATAGCAAATGCGGACTTTCTTGTAAATCAAAGTTAAAAAAAAAAAAAATTAGTGTCATCTCTTCCACGCTCATGTCCTATTTAGATATATACCTCAATAATTTTCAAGTAATTTAAAATTTATTTCCAAGATTAGGGTAGGATTTGGGGGGTGGGGGGAACCTTGACAAATACCTCTAATACTCTTCTAGTATGTTCAAACAATTAATTAAAAATTTTAAAATTATTTTTGGATTGTCATTATTGATTGAGTATTGCTTGAAATTGAAGGCTTTGAACAAGTCTGAAGTGACCCATACTTGCTTTTCAGCTGTGTAGCTTTCAATATTTGCCATAATGAAGTTAGGAAAGTCCCTTTTAATTAAATTAGTATTTCTAAACATTAGATTGTGATGTTCATTTGTCCATGTTTCTTGCAAAATGCCATTTATATTATTATTATTTTCAATTTTTACTATTTTAATATAATTTTATCTTATTAACTCATGGTGCAATCCATCAATTTATGAATAATTAATTAATAAATATAATTAAAAAAAAAAACTATTGATCACAAACGGCACCGAATTATACAATCAATTAATACAAATAATGTTTTTCTTATTTATTTTTAAATAATCCATCAACATCAAAGAGATTCTTTTTCATTTTGTACACCTAACAAATAACCTGCCCTCCTTATGTCTTGAAATGGACTGCCCATTATACAACAACATGAATAAATAGTCTCACAATTTTAGGTCAACAATTTCATGCTCTTTTTTTATTTGATGCTATTTTTCTTTTAATAGAAATTTTTATTTCCAAACTATCACCTTATTTGATTCATAGTCTTGCATATGTGTTCTTAACTCATACAAAAATAACTTAGGGAGAATGACGTTTTCAGTCATTTAATAGTAAATGAATAACCTATTCGGTTTCTCTTTCTCCCAAAAGGTTGAACTCCGGCCCAACCCCAGGACCCCCCATACCCTGATCCGACAAAGCATTTGGGATGATATAAATCGAGGTGACTCAATGGCTCAGCAGACAGGGTCAATGCCGTGAAGTTAAAAAAGAAAAAAACCATTGAGAAATTAGGGATTAGAGCATTTAACAGTCAATATTAACATTATTGTCACTTCAATGACTAATTCATACAGAACCTTGACAATTCAAAGATAAAATATGTTACATGTTTAATTGAGGGTTTGAAAATGGCCATTTCCCTAACAAATATTTAAATTTTGAATATTACAAATTTCTCATTGGGTCTCTAAAAATATTCATAGCATATTCGATCCATAATTTTATTATTATTATTATTATTATTATTATTATTATTATTATTATTATTATTATTATTATTATTATTATTATTATTATTATTATTATTATTATTATTATTATTATTATTATTATTTCATGGTAATTGTAATAATAATTTCTGAACCTAATAAATACATAATTATAAGAGTAAATACCAAAATGGTCCCTCGACTATAGCTAAATTCACAAATTAGTCCTTGACTTTCAATTTCAACCAATTAAGTCCTTAACTTTGTAATTTTAACACAATTTGGTCCTCTGCCTATTTGACCGTTTGTTGACTGTGATTTTTGAGGATATATATGTAATTTCATGGTCCATCGTCGATTTTTTAAGGTTCCGGTTGCATTTCCAGACCGCACTGTTACATTCGAATCCACTGCCGAAAGCAATCTACCAAATCCGGTCGCCTTTCTTCATCCTCCCTTTGGATTCAATGTAGTTGAGTTCGTACCAGAGCGAAGAAGACGACGTGTTTCCGAACCGGTGCAACGTCATCCTGGAGGCCTCCACGTGCTCAGACGAGAGCTGAAGGTTTTTCTGGAGATTGTCGATCACGGTCAACAAACGGTCAAATAGATGGAGGACTACATTGTGTCAAAATTGCAAAGTTAAGGACTTAATTGGTTGGAATTGAAAGTCGAGGACTAATTTGTGAATTTAGCTATAGTCGAGGGACTATTTTGGGTATTTATTCTAATTATAATAATCTTTAAATAAAATTGGATTAAACACACCAGAAATATGATTTAAAATACCACAAAAGGTCAAGGACTGATGCCATAATATTTACATTTTCTATAGTTTGCAATTGGGTGCAATAAAATATTAAAATTCAAAGATGGGTCTCAATTTATTTATTTATTTTTAGTTGTTTAATTTATTTTGACACATCGGTAAAGAGATATAAGTTAAATAGAAGTAGTCATCGTTATATTAAGTTCAACTGAACGATGATAGCTAAATTTGCTTGGAGCATAGATTTACAAAGATTATGAACAATATATAATTTTTTTTATTTGATCTTAATTACTAATTAATTTATAAGTAATTTAAAGTTAAAATATAATTGTTATTGCAATCATAATATAATCATAACTTTTTTTTTTTTTTTCAAATTATATTGTCCCTTGGAAGGGGATCGGATCGGAAGATGCATGATATGTGCATGACGTGCATGGGAGTCATGATTTGGGAACTTATTACTAAAATAATATAAGATGGGGATTAGGGTTAGATCATTGATTAATTTGTATGTCACTCTGTCAACATGACTCTAAGCGGGACCATTATATATATATAGGCTATAGAATTTTTGCACTATCCCTATAGGGCAGCTTACTCATGAAAATGACATGTCTCTCTCAAGGATGTTTAATTGTTAAATAGCTCTTAATTAGCTGATTGAGTTAGTGAGTTTGACTAACTAGTTGATAACATTAACTAATTGTAGAACGATGTTTGGTAAATTAGATGTTAGCTGGTAGTTGATTAAATGCAAAATTACTTTGTCAAAAAGCTGATCGAAAAAGTGGTTTTGAGCAGCTTTTTGAATTTTAGCATTTTAGAGCAATAAACTGTTACAAAAAGCTAATTAATCAAACACTTATATTGACTGTTTAACCAAGTCAAACAGTTAATAGTGACCAGATTAAACAAGCTAAAATTGATTAATAAACTAACTATGTTACCAAACATGGCTTATATGTGTTTGGATGGAGAAGTTTTAATATCGTTGCTTCCGGTATTGTAATAATACTTAAAAAGATAAAAGATAAAGATAATGTTTTTTTAAATAACATATACTTTTATTTTTTAGTCTTTTCAACTATTTGATATGACGACCAAAATACTTTTATTTTTACCCTTTTTTAGGGAGTACTTAAGACAATTACAGTGAATAATATTTTTGTAAACATATATATATATATATATATATATATATATATATATATATATTTTGCTTAATTGCATGGAAGATTCATTCCTTTATTCTCCACCCTCCCCCACACATGATTCTTTACAAAGTAATATATGTTCTATACTTTGTCAAACATTCTTAACCCAGTGAATCCATGCCCCCACCACCGATATTTGATCCTGTGACCACCCATTTAATTTGGAATGGTAATAGAAGTATCATCACACTACATACTACATTCTTTTACTTCTTAATTGATCAAACTTTCTAAATTCTTGGTCAAAATGATTATATTTTTAAATTTCATGATATATATATATATATATATATATATATATACACACACACACACACACAATATGATGTTAATTTGATTCTTTGTTTGGAAAATTTTCCGTGAAAACCCCCCATTATAGAAATTTAATTCACCAACATTGAATGTCCATCAATCATAAAAATTTGTAAAAAAATTAAATAGGATCATGCTAGAGACTCTTACAATTATCACTTTCTATTCGTCAATGTTTAGCGTGTTCCTCGTTATTGAAATGGTCAACACATTTATTTTCTTTTTTTGAAGGAAACCGTCCAAATCTTATTGTTCACTCTTCATAAATTTACAATATATATATATATACACACACACACAGAGTCGGTAAAAAGGGAGAACCGGAGTCAAAACACAAGAAACATGGACTCAACATTCACATTGAATGAGGTCGAATTCATCAACTTTTAAATAAACTAATAAAGACTCAAGCAATTAGAATGCTCAACTCGATTATACGTTTGTCAATGATAACATTGTTGAAAGACCAACAATATATAATGCACTGATAATTCAGAATTTACTGTGTAATAATAATTCCGCAAAAATTAAACTTTAATTTTTCATTAATTAGGTTTGTGTATTTGTTTATTTCATTCTGTCTCACCAAGGGAGGTTGCTCCCCTTCCAATATCCAAGCTGAGTGCTACAAATTAAAACTTTCTCAATACTCCAAAAATTAAAAAAAAAATAAAAAATAAAAAAGTAAATAGAAAATGATGGGTCAAATATATATTTTGGCACATGTTTGGTAGGGTAACTGATATTAGCTTAGCTGCAATGATGGGTTTGGATCACTGCCCACTTGATATGATATTTGATTTAATTTTTCCAAAGTTGTGCATACAAGACAGTTGATTGGTAAATTGGTGCCTAATTTTGTTACTTCACAACTAACAATTTAAATAAGTAGGAATAATGTCAATTTATAAAATAGGACTGAAAATGAATTGTATATAGCACTACGGAAAATGGGATTCAAAAAAAAAAATATTCTATAGAAATGTCAACATTTTCATCAAAATAATGAGTTTCATGAATTTGTATTTACATAAAAGAAAATAACCCTTTTACATAATAACGTTGACAAAATAAACCTACACAAAATTAAAGTCCAATGTATTATACAATATATGAGTTTAGACTTTATAATCCCCACCCCTTCTCCCCGAAAAAAAATCATCTCATTTTATGCGTCTTATTCGGTTAATAAGGTTTGCTTAAATTTATTTATTAATGAGTTATAAAGCAATTTTACTGACCTGATAACCCGGATACCAGACCCACGAAATTTTTTCAAGATTACGCAATCGTAACATCCATGTTGATCCTATTTGTAATAGGCTATCCAATGTCATCTACTATATTAATTAAGACTAATAGTTATTCATCAATACAAACTACATATATATACATTCTACCTAATACATACTGTCAATCAAAATGATCAATTATGCTATCATTTACAATCTTTTTATTTTTATTTTTTATTGGTGGTAATAGATAGTTTAATATTAGTGTACACAATTTATATATTTAACAATACTATTAAACAAAAAAAGTTAAATTTAAAAATTTTAAAAAATCATTAAAGAAAATAAAGTAGTAAAGAAGAGTTCATTTAATTAAACAATAAATATGACAACTTGAATTGATTATATGATTTAACATTAAATTTGTTCAATCCAAAGCATAGTAGTGCATGGTGTGTGGTTAGTTGTAGAGATAAGGCTATAGAATTTGAAGTATGGATTTTATTAATTAATTAATCCAAACTTTACTATAGTTTTTGTTCTCCTTTTTGACCAAAACCAAATGTTCAATTCGTCGCAATCCTGGTTGAGATGATGACAAGGTTGTCGTCTTCATCGTCCCTAGTTTGTTTTATTCTTTGATTTTTTCAACATTCAATAATAATGCACCCATATACAATATTATCACTCGTAGCTTTATCACAACTTCCAATCTGTCATTTGCACATTGAAGAAGAAACTTTCTAATCTTTTTTCCTTTTTTAAACAAAAACTTTCTAATTTTTGATTTATAGAAAAGTGCACCGTTATTACCTGAAAACATATACGTTTTGCGTGAAACTCTCATCTTAATCATAGCTGGTAAAGAATAACAAGGAGACAAATCAATTTAAATTGTCTATAGGTGACCGTTTGACTTGACTGGTAAAGATTAATGTTAGTGTTGGTTGGTTCTTATTATTTGTTTTCTTATTTGAGCTAGTCTCTGTGGTTGTTACCGTAACTACATGCTTACCTTTTATCTCTGTATAATTCTGGTATAAAAGCCCATGCATGGAATAAATAAGATATTGAGTTATTGAGTTTTCTTCACTAAATACTTTACGTAGTATATCTGTATAATTATTGTATAAAAGCCTATGTATGGAATCAATAAGATATTGCCCATACGGGAGGAAAATTAAGAGGCAATATTTACACTACGGGAGGGACAATATATGTACTGTTTGAAAATTGAGGAGCAACATATACACCACTAATAATTCAGGAGTGGCATTGATAATTGGCATATTATGGAGAGACATAAATTACAATTTTCCCTTAAAAGAATATAAACTATGCCCGCACATACTTAGCTCAATGGTTCAGTAGGCAGTATTTGAGATAGTAGACCAATGTTCGAACTTCGACCATGGCAGTGTGGGGATTATATGCCCAAAGTGGACGGCTGAACCATTGAGTCACCGTGATTTACATCTTTTCAAATGTTATGTGCTCTGTTCGGCCGGGGTGTGAGACCTTTGGAGTTGAGAATTCAACATTTTAGAAAAAGAAAAATCAAGCTAGGGTGGAACCGGGTAGGGATTTAATCTTTTTGGGAGAAGAAAAGAATATAAACTAACATATATTATGTCAACTTCGAGATGATTGAGGGAGTAGAATGATGCTACATAGGAAAGTCAAAAATTCATGCTTAGAATAACCAAAGATTCCCAGTCTACCTAGGACTGTAGCTATAAATGTTTCTTTAAAAAAAATTTAATTAATGATGGAGTGCAATACGTGCCTAACTTATTAGGTTGGCTAAGGTCTAGAAGCATGAATTTACATGTAACACGCAGCTATAGGTCGAAACAATTAGCGACTCACAATCCTGCCGCAATTTCAGCGGCATTTCATTTCGAATGATGTGTTCATCAACGTTGACTCAACAACGTACGCTAGCTACTACTTCCATTATCAGACAGCAATGTAATGCCACCTAAGTACAACATTAATTAATTTTCACTATGATTTATTAGTACAACAACAAGTTGGTCTAAGTAAGTAAGAGATTATTACTTGTACAACTAGCTCAATTTCTATTCAGATAATAGATTATCAGTAATAATATAGGATTCAGACCTGACAGATGCAGTGTGAGAGTTATATCTATGTGCATGGTGGATTCATTGTGAACATAGACACTGATCTCTCACCTAAGAGACTGTTGAGTCACTGTAATTTATCTCTCCAGTATCTTGTTGGGTCATGGTGTGGGGATCACGCCTTTTGTGAGCAAGTAAGAAATTATTGGAGACAGTTGGATTTAGGAGGCGTTTGGTCGTTCGTGTTTAGGAGGAAATGAAAATCAGTATCAGATGTGAGGCTAAGACGTTTGTTTGTATATTTATTTAAGTTTTAAATGGTATATTTGGTCATTGAGTTATATTTTAGGTATAAACTTAATCTATGTTTATCTTTTACCAGAGAAAATGACACTTTTCTCCTGAATTATTCATGTATGCATATTAGCCCTCTCGATTTTTCTAAAAGTGGCATCCCCCCCCCCCCCCCCCCCCACACACACACGCTAATATGTTAAATAGACATCCTTACCCTTAAAATAAATATTTCATTTATTTTTCTTTTTTAACATATTACTGCTTATATGTAGGGATGACCACGATTTGATTTAAACCGAACCAAACACGGTAGCAACCAAACCAAAAGGTTCTAGTTACGTTTGAGAGGGCTAATGAGGATACATTAATAACTCAAGGGAGAAAAAGTGCTATAAACATATAATTTAAGGGAAAAAAATGTCATTTTTAGGTTTTTTACTCTTCAGTTATTCCCAAAGTGCTGATTTTGTTATAAACTTTTTTTTTTTGAATGCTACTGACTCTATTACATTGTAGTATCTGTTCAAATATACTTTCTCAACCTAATGAAGCACAAAGAGTCAACAACACCTCCACTAAGGCTCGATCTCATGACTTCCCACATGGGAGAGGTCACTACATGCCATCTGAGCACAAGGTGCTTGGATTGTTATAAACTTGATTGTTGTTGTTGTTGTGTGTTTTGTTGTGGGTTCCTCTTTGAGGTCAAAATTGGAATTAACTCTTTAATATGATTGGCAATTAAATTTATGGAAGATTATATTGTGGGCCACTTATAAATATTTATTTTTAGTATACTAAAAATTCATTTTTTAATGTACAGAAGGTTTTTTTTAGGTATACTTAAAAATAAATCTTCAGTACACTAAAAATGAACTTTCAAGATAATAAAAATGAATTTATGTCAATAATTCACGGTATAATGATTGTGAATTTATTATGTATATAATTGTATTTGGTATATTGATGAATTTATAGTCTATTAATTTAATTATTGTTCTAAACAAAAAAAAAAAATACTAATAATGAACTTTTTGCAAGAGCACATAACAAATTTATCTCAAAATTTCCAACCACTTCATGACCACCCAGTGGTCAGAATGTTAGAGTTCACATTGGTGCTCTATGTGGCCACATTCTGACCATTGGGAATTCAAAATTGGTCAAAAATTCTAACCAGTTCCATTGGCGATTGTAATTAGTGAAAAGATCTTTACAGATAACAAAAGTAGTTGAAACGCACCAAAAAAATAAAAAAATTGAGCATGTATTTCCAGCAATAATTATATATTATTTTAGAAATAGGTGGAAAAACGTTTACCCCAACTATACATAGTCAAAAACATATACTCCAGCAAACAAAAACAGTAATTTTTTTTATTTTTTTTTGGGGTGGAGTGGGGGGTGGGGGTGGGGGTGAGTAAGTACATGCATGCATTAGGGCTATTTAATTTTTTTTAGTGAAGAGAGAAATCATAGTATCCTACCTTGTGATTCTAGTCAGTAAAGGACCACAAAGAGATAAACTACCTTAGGTTGTTTATATATAACTAACTGATTCAAGCTAAAAAGGTCAATATATAAACTGTTCCCCAGTGGGAATCAATCAACTTGAAATCTTGTGGTTATCAAGTCAAGAAGGTTATGCTGTGAGCACGTGCTCACCTTAGCTTGCAAGGTGAGCACAGTTCTATATCCATAATTCTATACTGTAGATCCATAATTTATATACTGTAGATCCATAATTTCTATACTTTAAATTCATAATTTCTAAACCGTAGATTCATAATTTAAATACAGTAGATTCATAATTTCTATACTGCAGATTCATAATATCTGTACTGTAGATTCATAATTTCTGTATTGTAAATTCATAATTTCTAAACTGTATAGTTATCAAATTATGAACATATAGTTCTCTAATTTGTGAAAACAGAGTTCAACAATTGGAATCTAAAGTATAAATGTTATGAATCTACAATATAGAAATTATGGATCTACAGTATAGAAATTATGAATCTACAGTATAGAAATTATGGATATGAAATCATGCCCACCTTGCAAGGTGGGCACATAATCACAACATAATTTGCCATCAAGTTAATAGCCCGACTAAGTTGGCTGGGTTGTGCCAATGCTATTTAATTTGATATATGAATTGAATGAATGAAGTAAATTAAAGGCATATATGCATGTACTAGCTTAGTGGTTGCTTTAAAAGAGGAGCAGATACCAACAACACTACGTACGAATCCCAGCATGGTGCATGCAATGCACCACTATTAACAACTCGAGTCCTACTACACCATATCCACATTTGTCTTCAACCAACAACTCAATCCTACTACACATATATCTTTCAATTATATATAGCCTAGCCTGCACCCAACCATTTGGGGATGTTAATGTTGTGCATGCATGTCGTACGTGTTTGTAATACACTCAAAGGGGTTAGTAATAAGATGAGATCCTTATGAGTTTTATGTTGGACTCAGCTCTACAAGTTGCAACCCAGTCAATAATCCCAGTTAGCCTGAATTGCACAGCATGCGCTTGCGCTCAGTGGGCCCACCCGTGACTTGCTTTGATACCTATTGGTTTTACAGCTAAGGAGTAGCCAGACGACGGACCAACACAACCGTAAAATAATAAAAAAAAATTAAGAGAGAAAGTTGACAAAGTAATTGCACTAAAATTAAATTCAAAACCCCATACAATGTGACCCTATGTGTATTTATACAAGATTTATGGACTCACCAGATACCCTCTAATTGCCTCTGAGTACAGCACTCGGTCGGGCCCCCAACTGGTCGCTCAACTAGGTCGGCCCAGTGGACCATGCACCTGGACCGGGTCCATGCTACTAAAGCCCACCCGTCCTCCATATTCCGACTGTGAACCCTCACTGCCAAGGCGCAAACCTGACTGGGTACTCTACTTTGGGGTATCCATCAATACCAATTGTTAGGATCAAGCCTTTACCACTACGTTATAGCAAGTAGCGAAGGCATAATAACTTTATTTCCTTATACTTGCTTAACAGTCAGCGTCATGGTCTGATGGAGGAATGCTAGACTCGGCTCTCCAAGCCCCAGTCCAACACTGTTGCTATAATTATTGTGTATATACTATATATCTAGAATTTGCCATGTTTATTGAAACTTGCTTTCGAGTACTAGCTAGCTAGTACGCACACCATATCCACATTTGTCCACCCAACCATTTGGGGATGTTAATGTTGTGCATGCATCTAGTACTACTATCGTGTTTGTAATATAATGTGTCTTAATACACTCCAAGGGGGTTAGTATGAAGGACTTGTGGGGCTGTAATTAGAGACAACGATGTACTATTACTATAAGTACGTATTGTGTATTATATATATAGCTAGGATTTGCATTGTTTAATGAAACTTTCTTGTCATAATTCAGCTACGTACGTACTATGCACACCATATCCATATTTGTCTTTAATCAACAACTCAATCCTACTACACATCTTTCCACTATATATAATGTTGTGAACTTTGTGTTTGCAATGCTCTTACTACATTCCAAAGGGTTAGCGATTAAATGTATACTTGCCTTATTAGATCTGTACTCATTGTCTGATTAAGACCCTATTTGGTAACATAGTTAGCTTATCAGTCAATTTTGGTTTTGTTTGACTACTATTAGTTATTAAACTTGATTAAACAATTAATATAAGTGTTTGATTAATTAGCTTTTTGTAACAGCTTAATGTTCCAAAAAGCTAAAATTCAAAAAGCTGCTCTATTATTAGTTGTTTAACTTGGTTAAATAACCAATATGAGTGTTTGATTAATTAGCTTTTTGTAACAGCTGATTGTTCCAAAAAGTTAAAATTCAAAAAAAATTGAAACACCCTTTTAAATCTGTAATATGATATTGCACTTTGGATTGACACTAGGTGATTAAACACTTGAATCCCATGAATCTCATTCTCTCTCTATTGTTTTCACAAACCTTCTTCTTTGCTCTTTAAATTAGTTATAATTAATCAACCATCCATGATTTTCGTTAAGATTAACTTCACAAGAATAAATTAGACTAGTGCTTGATACATCTCACTTCCATGTGGATCGATAACATGATATTCTGGGTAATTATTTGTTTGAGAATTATACTGCAATCAGTATGACATTTAATTTGCATGTTGATCTGACCCGACTTGTCTCATGGATAAATATCCATGAGACGGTCTCACACAAGTGTGACCTAAATTTTGATGTCCATTTAACTTAATTAAGGATCTTGTATATATAGCCCCTAAGTGTTAGCAAGGTTGATAACGTTATATTGTTTCCAACAAGGCCGTTCCATAAAATATAAGGGCTCTGTCTATTTATAGAGGCAAGAAGTATAGAACATCTTTATAACTAAGGTAATTCAGTCCAAATCTATTTAAATTTCAAGTTATTGTATTCTATAACAAAATTCAACAAAGAAAAAAATACAATTCAAAATTTAATTTAAAAATGATATTTTTCGTGCATTTAAAATACAAAATAGTTCACCAAAATTTCAATGTCAATTCATTCTAAAATTTTATTTTAAGTTATAATTAAGACCGGTCTATGAAGTATAAAAACATAATTATCAAATAATGACTTTATATATATAACTTTGAAAAAGATTGAGCGTTCTGTGCCGTCGCCCTGACTGCATATGGCCAGGGCCGACCTTGGTTTCCAATAGCAAAACAACATAATCTTAGTCAAGGAAAATTATGAACATATAGTTCTGTAATTATGAATATAGAGATTCAATAATTGTGAATATGAAGTTTAAAAATTATGAATATATAGCTTTTATAATTATGAACATATAATTCAGTAATTATGAACATAGAGTTCTGTAATTGTGAATATAGAGTTCAATAATTATGAATATGAAGTTCAAAAATTATAAATATATAGCTTTATTATTATGAACATATAATTTAGTAATTATGAACATAGAACAGAGTCCATCTTACAAGGTGGACACGGTTTCACAACATAACCATTGCTTAGTCAAAGGTAATCACAAAATTACAAGTTCGAATTCTAATCGAAACGGTAACAACTAACAAGTAGCAAGGGAAAACACGTGAGGAGCACGTGATGGTGGCCAATAAGCTAAAGATCATATCCCACCTCCCACGTGGTGGCTTTTCCGAAAATGCCCCTCGGATCCAAGTCTGAAACATTGACTATTGTTGTCTCCGATCGTCCTGGTCTGACTGGACCGGACCGTTACTCCTAACCGGCCGTCGTCGCTGACTTTGCTGCCTTTCAGATCACACCTCTATACTTGCATTTTGACTCTTCCAAAAACTGTATATTTATACAACTCCCCAAATCACAATTCTATTGTAATTGATTCTTTTTTTATTTTTTTTTATTTTGGTAATAATCAATTTCATTTATGTTTATTTATGCAAGTAAAAATGTAAAAGTTACTTTTTTTTTTTTTTAAGTGGTTTCAAAATGGATCCAAATCACAAAGTTGTTACTCCATAGCGCTCATATTTAAGGTCCATTAGTAAAATTTATTTTTTCTTTTGCGTGTCATAAATCTTGAATTGACTGAGAAATTACCAGATCAATTTTTAGAGGAAAAATTTTTTTTTCCTAATATTTTGTGAAAATTTCCTACAAACTAAGGTCCTACCCCACACTACCATAATTAGTTTAATTTTCGCATGTGATCATGTAATTAACATTTAAGTTCAATCAATATAGATGCAGCTGTACAATTAGATGCCTATTAATTATTTCTATTGTTTTCTCGCTCTCATTCATACAAACATATAATTCGTTTTTCCTAAAAATATTATGGAATAATATACAAGATACAAAAAATTTATGCTTTTAGACAAGTTGAACGATGTTAATATTAATGCAATTAGAGATAAAAATATATATATATTTGGCCGACATATATGTATTTATTCTTAATGAAACCACGTTTAAATTGCAAGAAGCTAGCTAGCAGCTTTCTGGCTATTTACGCTAGCTGAATACTGCTTTGTTTTTATTGCCTACTTTGGATCCATCCCCCCACCCCCACCTCCACCCCTACCCACCTTACCCACTTCTCTAATCTTTTATACACTATATATATATATATATATATATATATATATATATATATATATATAGAAAAACGCTCATATGTGGTCATGTCACTAGGTGTGGTCGTGTGGTCGTATGTGTGTCGTAGAATCAGTTTAATCTAAAGGCTGTGGTAATTCTGAGGATTTTCGCGCGTTTTAGTAAGTGGAGGTGTTATGGTAATTACAGTGACCATTTATAGCGGGCGCGTTCCAGAATACACCAACAGTGTTGACAACATACACCAATAGTGTAATAAAACACACCACAGTGAAACACACTAATGGTGTATTCCCATGTTATGGTAATTACAATGGCCATTTATAGCGGTTGAGTTCCAGAATACACCAACAATGTTGACAACATGCACCAATAGTGTAATAAAACACACAACAATGTGATTTTCCTTATTCCGGTGTTTTATGACAAGTTTACCCTTACAGTTCGCTGGGTAGGAAAATGTGCGTGAAAATACTGAAAAAATCTTGATTAATATGATTCATTAGATCTATCTAATCTAATGGTCTATAATTGACCATATGACCACACCTAACAACATGGCCACATGTGATCACTCCTCTATATATATATATATATATATATATATATATATATATATATATATATATATATATATATATATATATATATATATAAAGGATATGATCAAATAAGAACATGGTCATGTAAAAAGCACGGACTAATCTCAACCGTTTATCATGGTTAACCAATGATTAATGATTTTAGTAAAAAGAATTTTAAAGTTCTCAATATCACCCTTACACACATGTACCTTAAGTGCACACCTTTAACTATAAGGTGCAAAATTATATAACTTAAAGTGCATAAAGTTTTGAAAATTAATGTTTATAACTTTGTACTTGGAGCACACTTTTAAACTGTAAGGTGCATAACTTAAAAACTCTAGGTGCATAAATTTGCAAAATATTAAAATTGCCCAGATGAAGATCTAGGTGCATAATTTTGCAAAACTTTGAAAGTGCATAGATGAAACTCCGGGTGCATAAGTTTGCTCCTTAAAGTGCATGAATTTGCAGAACTTTGAAATTGGTACATGCATAGTCGATTCCTTCATGCTTGAGCTCATAAGCTTCTTCTCGCCTGTGAGTGATTAATTGATGTGTTGAAGATGCAAAGACATCAGAGATAGTAGAGAAGATGTCGTAGTTTTTTTTTTTTTTTTTTTTTTTTTTTTTTTTTTTTTTACCCCTCAATGCGTGAATTCGGACATAATCGACCATAAATTAAAAATTGCAACCAACGGTTGAAATCAAGTGATGAACGTTAGATGAATGGCTAGGATTCTCACACACACGCACGCAAGCATGCACGCGCACCCACACACGCACGTGCACGCGCACGCGCACACATATATACACTTATTTATTTATTTATTTATAACTTTCAAATTTTGAATAATGGGAAAAAGGGGGAAGAAAAAAGAAAAATACTGTGAAAGATACTCTTCATAGTTAACATGTAGCAATGGACTATAGAGGATTGTCAAATCTTCTTTACAGAAGGTGGAACCCACAATGGTAATAAAACATTATTTTAAACTATTATTAAAAATCAAATAATTAATTGATTGATTTGTTTATTCAAAAGACCTCAACCAAAATCTTCTTCTTTGTCAAAGCTTAAATAAAGACACACTACCATTTCTTTTTGTCAAACCCCCCCTCTCTCATCTTCTCTCTCTCTCTCTCTCTCTCTCTTTCTCTCTTTCTGTCTCTACTTTCCATGGCTGAAGAGTTGGGAGGAGATTTCTACTACCACCAACCCTTCCAAGATGACCGGCACGGCGGCTTCCTCTACTCCACCGCCCAAGCTTCATCCATGGCGGATTCTTCTTCCTTTCTTCATCATCATAATCACAATCAGATTAGCCTTCTCGATCCTTCCAGCCCGTATATCAGCTTCACCGACTTCTTACAAGGATCCAGCGACTTCGAAGCGTCCGCCGGCGTCGGATTCTCCTCGTCTCCGCCGCCGTTTTCCTCGGCCAAAGACGGCGAGCGGAGGCCGGTGAATGTGACGACGATGATGACGGATGCCGGCGGCGGCGGTAGTTCTGAAACCCCAGTCGCCATGACTCCTAACTCCTCCATTTCCTCCTCCTCCACTGAGGCCGGCGGCGGCGATAACGACGATTCAAAGCACAAGAGAGAGAAGGTGGCGAAGGAGACCGAAGGAGAAGACGACGGCGATGATAATAATAGCTCCAAGAAAGAGTATGTTCAGTTAGTTCAATCTCCGATCCAATTCTTTGTTTTACCATTTTTTTTTTTTTAGATTGAGATTAAAACTTATAAGTTTTGTTGTTTCTGGGGTTAGGAATAAGGGGAAGAAGAAGGGAGAGAAGAAACAGCGACAACCCCGATTCGCCTTCATGACAAAGAGTGAAGTTGATCATCTTGAAGATGGATATAGATGGAGAAAATATGGCCAAAAAGCTGTGAAGAATAGCCCTTATCCAAGGTATGTATATATATGTTACTTTCATTTGTACATTACTATTACCATACAAACACCCTAGAAAGTAACTTCATCAAGTCCAAACAATTGTATTTCCCAGCTACGATCACAAGGCTGGATTTACCCACCACACCCTCAGATCATAGCTTTAGATCGATTTTTCTGGTCATTCAAACAAACATCGTTGAAGCTAGTGATTGTAACCCTATTTAGAACAACTGTTTAATTTCGAGTCTGAACTCCCAGCCTTTTGTCTCAAACTCAAGTCCGTATAGTTTAATTGCACACTCAACTTGTCTTATAGTTTTTAGTTTGAGTGTGTGAAACTAGATTGATCTATTTTGATTTTTTCTTTTTATATAGTTTGGCAATATTCTAGTCAATATATGTTCAATTTTCCACATTCCTTGAATTGTGTATTGTCCCCTTTTATGGTGGTAGCTAGATATATCAATGTTTTGGACTATATATTAGGTTTCTTGTTAAATTTACTTAAAGATTCACTTTATTTATTTATTGTGTGAATGCAGAAGCTATTACAGGTGCACAAGTCAAAAATGCCCGGTGAAGAAACGCGTGGAGAGGTCATACCAAGACCCCTCCGTGGTGGTCACCACCTACGAAGGCCAGCACGACCACCACATCCCCACCAACCTCCGGGGGAGCCTCGCCGGAATGTTTCCGCCCTCCATGCTACCGACCTCCTCGCTGCTCGGTGGACCACCGCCGCCACACGGCGGCAGCGGCGGCGCCCTCCCTCCGGAGCTGATAATGGCCCAGATTAATAATCCGCTTCACCACCACCTCTACGGCGGCGCCGCCGCCTCCATGATGTTTCAGCCGCACCAAAATAATCTAACTCAAATGCATCAAATCCACCCTGACTTTGGCTTGCTTCAAGATATGGTTCCCTCCATGATTTTCAAGCAAGAGCCATGAGAGTTGATGATTGATTAACCTTTATCCATTGATCATAAACTTCTTTTATTATTTTTTTTTTCACATCTTTTTTTTTTTTTTTAAATATAGTTTTAATGTAATTCTCCTAGCTAGTTTAATTTTAGGTGTTTTGATTTTATGAAATATATATACAGATGTACCATATATATACATGACATGATGTATGCACTATATATATTACTTAGTACATCAATCATAGTATGGTGTACTTTATGTATAATTTTTATGTAACATTAATTTATATACCGGACTAATTTACATTTATATGCCTTTAAGATTTAATATCAAATTGAAATTTTCTACGTATATGTCAAATTATACCGTCCCGTCGCAGTTGGAGACTCCGTCGTCTACTTCTGTCCCCGGCCAGACATGATGGCTCTAAGGTTGGTGATGCTCAGATTGCTGGAGTCGTCTCCGGTGTGGTTACAGCCTTACAGGTAGTTTTTTTTAAGATTTTTTTTTTTAGTCCACGTGGCTACTTATGTCAGCATTAACCGTACGGTTACAGGTAAAACGCGTGATAACATTAATTTGACAAGTTGAGGGATTCAATTGAAACTTTTATATATTGATGATCTAATTGCTGTTTTGGGTGAGGACCTATTTGACTCTTATCCTTTTATTTATTTATTATACTCCATATCATTTTTTTTTTTTAATGTTGAAGTCCTGATTAGGGAAACGATTTGATTTTGATTAACTGTGAAAATAGTTGAAACGATTGACTAAATCTTTTATTATTATTATTATTATTATTATTATTATTATTATTATTATTATTATTATTATTATTATTATTATTATTATTATTATTATTATTATTATTATTATTATTATTGTGAAACATTTATATTTATATTGCACAGGATGGAGGGTTCAGGGGTTATATACTGTAACAATTTATTTTTATAAATATATTATGTGTGGTCAAAGTTGGCAATAATAATAATAATAAGCTAGCTCTGTGTGCGTGTTAATTAGGGAGGTTTTACATCAACTGTTAATTGATAGTTGATTGTGTTAATTTTTTTTTAAACAGTCGATTGTGTTATTGTTTTGATTAGTTTGTAATATTAGTAATTTGTAGGAAAGTGTTTGCTACATAGGCCTAGTGGGTAACCTATAAAATGATCGACTTTAAAAGGCATTAATATATTAGTTTTTTTTTTTTTTGAAAGTTACTGGCTCTATTACATTGTAGTATCTATTCATATACTTTCTCAACCTACTGAAACACAGAGAACCAATAACGCCTCCACTGAGGCTTGAACTCATAATCTTCCAATTGGAAGTCCAACCCGGATACCATTAGACCACGTAGTCCTGGTATTAATATATTAGTTTATTTATTAAATTATCTGTTGAAATTTTTAACATAAAATGGCATAGAAAGTGACTATTTTGGTGTACAAATATATGTGAGATCCACTTCTGATTTGGGCCGGGTCAAAGTGGATTCGGGTTCTTCGTAGCAAGACGAAGAGATCGATATATTGTACACTCAAAACGAATAATAAGTGAATGAGAACTTGATTCTAAAAGTAGATTCATTTGAGTTGGAAATGAAGGTTGAAATGTTTTGTAAATAGCACTTGCCCTACATTGATTTGGGAAGAGGGTTTGCACCACTATATATGTAAGAACCTTTTAAAAGGAAAATGAATTGTATAGCATTAAGGCTCGTTCTCATGTAGGAAGGGGTGCAAATCAAATTGCTAAATGAGCTTGAAAATGCTTAATGTTTGCTTGTGGCACCTATGGGCATGAATGTATATATGTTATCTTGGGTTAAACTATGCCAAATTTTTGTATATTTTGCTAACTTAGAGCCACTTCAATTTTGTTGACCATTCAATTTGGCAACTATTCGTGGATATTGCTCGAAAGACTCTTCGGAGTACCGTCCTGGAAGTGTTAATTTTGATTCGTAGGAATTAATTTTGAATTAATTTTAATTTATATTTTGGCACGTGGTGCGTGCTGATTGGTTCGCATATTCGCTTATGGGTGCGTCATTCGCACCAGAACGCGACTATATATATATATATATATATATATATATATATATATATATATATATATATATATATATATATATATATATATATATATATATATATATATATATATATATATATATATAAAAGAAAGTTCAAATGCGACGGGGTCTTCCCGTGCGGCGAAATTTCAGAATACACTAACAGTGGTTAACAACATGCGGCACCAACAGTATAAGGGAAACACACCACAATGAAATGCAAAAAAAAAAAAAAAAAAAAAATACACAATAGACCCAAAAAAAATACATCATATAACTCACCACCCCCAATGGTATATTTTCGAACACTGTATGGTGTTTTTAATCACACCTAATGGTGTGTTTTTGGTGATGCGTACCTAATTTGTGTGTGTTTTTTGGTGTATTTTCTTAAAGTTGATGGTGTATATTTGTTGAATTATTGGTGACGCAGCACCGCCGCACTTGAACCTTTCTATATCTACTATCTACTATATTAATAAGAGCCCAAGAGAGTTAGACCTATAATGGGTAGAAAAAATGACGATCAAATTTTTTAATCAAATGAATGACTCAGATTGATCAGATTTTAATTTTTCCTTTAAGATTTCCTAATTTATCCATAATGATATGATTATCCGTTAACTTTTCCGTTAAATATTATCTTTTCCGTTATTCTGTTAGTGCATGTTAACTTACTCATTGATTTCAACAAGAAAGGTCTTAGGTTCCAACCACATCCCAATCAAAGTTGACATAATTAGTACTCTATTTTACTCTTATTAAATTAAAATAATAATTTAGTAGCTACAATAAAAAATAATACATATGCATTTCTTTAATTTAGAATTATGTGTCTACAATGTCTTTATTCAAAAAAAAAATTATTCATTATCAATAAATTAAATAAGAGAAATAATTTCATTAGTTATATTGTCTTTATTTTTCTCCAATATAAAAATTCTTTACATTCAAATTCATCAATTGATTATATTTGCTACATTGTCCCTACAATGTCTTTATTAAAAAAAATTATTTATTATCAATAAATTAATTAAGAGAAATAATTTTATTAGTTATATTGTCTTTATATTTCTCCAATGTAAAAATTCTTTACATTCAAATTCATCAATTGATTATATTCACTACATTGTCTATTATCTTTTTGTGCACTATTTTTTAATTAAATATCAAAGTTATAATACAAAATAATGTTATATATTTATTTACCAAGTATTTTATTAATACCATCAAAAAATATAATTAATAAAGTCAATCATATTAACTACTTGAGGAATTTGTTGACAAAGAGAGTATTCAAATCACACAACAAATTGAAGTGAGAACTACCTCGCAATGTCCTTGTTTGATAATCCGCCGTTAGCGGATTATATTAGCGGATTTGACCAGCGGATTATATCAAAGATTGGTAAAAAGATATTTGAAAAAATTAGCTGTTTAGATTAACATGTAAAATGATCTAAGGATATAAATAATATATAATAATAATAATAATAATAATAATAATAATAATAATAATAATAATAATAATAATAATAATAATAATAATAATAATAATAATAATAGTTTTAAAAAATAAAAAAAATATAATTAAGCCAATCATATTAACTACTTGGGGGATTTGTTGACGAAAAGAGTATTCAAATCACACAGCAAATTGAAGTGGGAAACTACCTCCCAATGTCCTTGTTTGGCAATCAACAGTTAGCTCTTCAATAATAGTATATATTTAATATTTTATGCACTAATTTTATTTGCTATCCCTTATGTCCCGTATTTGGTATATATATATATATATATATATATATATATATATATATACACGAGCACACACTTCTGTATTACAATGCGCACAGTGTAATACGAGCATTTTAGGAATTAATCAGTGCATACAATGTAATCTGAGTTTCGCTTATGGCCGCGTTACCGAAGTTGACGTATGCTCCTAGAGGAATTACATTCTCAATTTCGAATCCTACCTAAATTGGAAAACTCAAAATCCTGGGAGATATTGAGTTCTAATTCTAATCATATTTACATTTTGCATGGCTTACCTCCTTATTACCCCTTCCTAAATATGAGATCATAATCATTGCGTTATATTTGGCTAAATCTAATCCATCCAAACTCTCTAATCCTAAGGTTAGATTTTGTCCAAACGTTTGTATTTTAAAGGTGTTTGCATGTGAATGCAACCCTATATATATATATATATATATATATATATATATATATATATATATATATTCTATCTGTCTTTAATTAATTGAAAACCCCCTTTTATGAAATTTTATGAAAAGTTACAGAATCATGTGACTTTGAATGACAAAATGGGGAGATTGATGACAATAATTTTTTAGCCTATTTATTCCAAAGAAGGTTCTAAAGTTGAATTAAGGAATCGCACGTGCTATGACCCAGAAATTGTTTTTTGAAACATTTCATGTACGTGGTGGAAGCACTTTTACTCGCATGTGATGCCAATGACTTTCTGCAATTGATTGGACACACAAAATAAAAAGTAGAAAAATATAATAGCTCAAAGCTAAGGGGATAAGGCTGTGTGTATCACATAACAACTATAATTACAATTGTTGATAGGTAAACATACACTCAAATTAAACTGAAGTTTTAGAAGTGTATCGTGCAACACTATAAATGTATTGCACAGTTACATATTCATTATTCCAAAAGGCTGAACCCCAACCCTAAGGGCCCTCACACCCCGACCCGACAGAACATTTGGGAGGCACAGTTACATATTCATGATTGTACTGTTTGTTATTATGCAATGCATTTTAAATTTAAACTATTCATCAAAATGCTATTGTAAAATTTTATTTATTTATTTTTTTAAATTACAAGTTTTTGATCAACACAGATGGGTGGATCTACATGCATTTCATTATATGTGTGTATTTATTTATATTTATATTTATATTAAGGGTTCAAATGCGAATAATGAACTCTTGTTAAAAGTGAGAATTGAATTTAGTTGTCTATCATAATTTATCAATGGTTGAGAGTTTGAGTAGAAAACACAAGATCAATTATATAATTATTACAACCTTTTAAGTTTAATTACAATATTTATAAAACAGATCCACCTCTTTTCTGCTTGTTTTCCAGCAACCATCCTCCGTTGATCTACCTAAATAAGTGAATTAGATTAATTTTTACTTTTTACTTGAGAACATGCATGTTCTCAAATCTCACCCCCCTCTCTCTCTCTCTCTCTCTCTCTCTATATATATATATATATATATATATATATATATATATATATATATATATATATATATATATATAGTGACATTTTCGTAAATATCACCAACTTTACTATGCAAGTATGCAATCTAAAATACTAAAATTTACACTTCTTAGAATTTTTTAAGTTTGCACATTTAGTTGTTACAAAATGCACACTTAGTATTAACATATTGCACATTTACTATTAAAACATTTCACTTGCAAAAATGCGAAAGTGAATTGCACTTAGGGGGTGTTTGGTTGGATGGAAAAGATTTTTCATGGAAATTGTTTTCCTAAAAACTGAAGAAAAATTTATTTTCTAATGTTTGGTTCATAGAATTTATTTTTCATTAGAAAATGATTTCCTTACTTTTGAGGAAAACAAATTCTGAGGTGCAATTTAGGATTTTATTTTCCTTGGCATATGGGAACAAAAAGTAAGCTTGCAAGACTATTTTATCATTGTGCTTCTTTCTTAATTACATATATATAAATAGCAAATCCTAAGAGCATCCACATCAGTGGATATTATGGAGATAATGTCAGATGAATTATCTTGGGTGGGGATAATAACAAATGTGGGGTGGGGTTATTTGTCAAAATATTTGTTCTGCAAAATGGGGGAGAATGGCAGGAAAAGAAGAAAGAGGAAGAAAAGAAAAGGGGGTTGCTGTGCGCGTTTTGCGCACAGCAACCAGCCCACACGGGCGCGTCAGGCGCGCCGTTCGGCGCGCCTGACCCTTCAATTTTTTTATTTTTTTTTTTGCTTTTTAATTTTAGATTTTGATTTTTTTGTTTTATTTTCCTCCCCTTCCCACATTCTCTCTCCTAATCACTCTTACATTATCCCCCAATTCTCCCCAACCATTGTGGATGCTCTAAGGACATATAGGTCTTTATACTCATTATTCCTTACAATCACAAATCCAACCAAACAATGGAATCAATATTCCCAGTAACGGCCTGTTTGGTAAATGCTGATAGCTGATTGGGTTAATTAGATGGTATAACTAGTTGATAATATTAGCTGATTGTAGAAAGGTGTTTGGTAAATTAGTTGTTTGGTATAATTTCTTTTCTTAAAAAGCTAATTGAAAAATTTGCTTTGAGTAGCTTTTTGAATTCTAGCATTTTGGAGTTACAAAAAGCTAATTAACCAAACACTTAAATTGATTTTTTAACCAAGTCAAAGAGCTAATAATGATTAAATAAGCCAAAATTAGCCTATAGGCTAAATATTTTATCAAACAGGGCCAATTTATTTTCCGCCAACCAAACATTGAAATTCATCTTCCCAGTAACTACTTTTCCATGGAATTTCAATTCCATTTCATTTCAAATATTTTTCCGCGAACCGATCTAGAGTTTGGGTTTTAGACTTTATTATTGAGTTTTTAGTTTTATTTGGTTTAGGAGTCACTTTTTTACTGGTCGGGGTTCAGAATTTACGATTTAGATTTATAATTTAGCATTTTTATTTATTTTTTAAAAGTTATCCAAGAATGCATATTTAGTTGTCACATAATGCATAATATAATGTTCTAAAATGCATAGTGAAGTTGATGATTATTACGAAATTGCTACTGTATTTTTTAAAAATGTGATATGATCTGTTCGATTTTTAAAGATGTAAGGTTGAGTTTAGTTCTTAATTTTCTTTTAGTTCAACAAATATGCACCATCAACGTTAGGAAAATACACCACTAAAAACAGAGTAAACAGAGCTTTGCATCACCAAACACACACCATTAGGTGTGAGTAAAAACACCATACACTGTTCAGAAATACACCATTGGGGGTGGTGAGTTATATGGTGTATTTTTTTGAGTCTGTTGTGTATTTTGTGATGTTTTATTGCATTTCATTGTGGTGTGTTTTTGTTACACTGTTGGTGCATATTGTTAACACTGTTGGTGTATTCTGGAATTCCGCCGCACCGCCGCACGGGAAGACCCCGCCGCATTTGAACTTTTTCTATATATATATATATATATATATATATATATATATATATATATATATATATATAGAGAGAGAGAGAGAGAGAGAGAGAGAGAGAGAGAGAGGGGAAGGTTCAAGTGCGGCAGTGCACTTAGGTGCGGCGGTGCGATTAATTGTAGGTCATTAGATTAGATAAATCCAACGAATCACATTCATCAAGGCTTTTTCGATATTTTCGCGCACGTTCTCACACTACGCGAACTGCAAGGTTAAAGTCGTCATTGAGCACCAGAATAGATCAAATCATAGTGTTGTGTGTTTTATGTTTGTTATTGGTGCATTATTAACCTTATTGTGGTGTATTTTAGAATTCGTGTTGGTGCCAAATTCAGGTGTGCCCGCGCCTTCTCATGCGGTCAGTGCGGGCGCACTAATAGTTATACAAATATACACCATCCATGTTAGAAAATGCACACCAAAAAAACATGCACAAATTAGATACACATCACCAGAATGCACAATTAGGTATGAATAAAAGCATCACACAGTGTTCAGAAATACACCATTGGGGTGGTGAGTTATATGGTGTATTTTTTGGGTGTGTTGTGTGTTTTTTGGTGTATTTGTGCACTTCATTGTGGTGCTTTTTCCTAACACCATTGAAGTTTTTTGTTAACAATGTTGGTGTATTCTGACAAGCGATCGATATAAATGACCACTACAATTACCATAACACCCCCCACTTACGCGGACGCGCTTAAATCTTTAAATCTTCAGAAATTAGCCGCTGCCGTTAGATTAAGCAGAATGGATGATGCTAATATGACCGCACCGCCGCACCTAAAGCCACTGCCGCATTTGAGCTCATATATATATATATATATATATATATATATATATATATATATATATATATATATATATATATATATATTGAAGAACATTTGTAAATCCAGCTGTGTCTTGGGCAGGGCTGATTAATTAACATGCATGAGGTTTGTCTTCACACCAAAAAAAAAAAAAAAAAAGTGTGGCGTGTGAAAGCAGTTGAGTTTTGGTGGAAAAGCAAGGTCCAACGTTTCGGCCGTCACGACGTCGTAGTACAAATCCCTTTCTCATTTGACTCGCACTCCGTTTCACAATTTCTATCTTTCAATTTCACACACACACACACATATATATATATATAAAATAAAACTTTTTTGGTTGACTTGGTCTATAAACATGCATACACACATATGTACGTATATAATCAATGTTTAGGGATTTGAATGTCAACTTGGCATATTCAAAATTCATTAATTAGTAAATTGATCAATAATCTAATTCTGTTATTGTGAGGTTCATCAGCACAATAAAATAGCAGATTATATTCAACATTTCCAACTTTCCAAGCTCAAGGTACAAACATCTATTGCCCTTCTTAAACGGCATAGAAAAAGTAAACCACACTAAGAAAATTATGTGCGACAGATTCAACCGAGCGAGTATTGGCAAGAATTGAACTCGTTACTTTTTAATATAAGAATCATGCTCTTCCTACTCAGTCTACCATTTCAAAACTCTTTTTTTTTTTTTAGATAAGAAAATATGCCATCACTATTTGAAAATATGTACTAGGTAAATTTCACCTTTGTGTAATACTCTGCACATTTAGAAAAAAAAAAAAAAAAAAAAACAATTCATGACAAAATTCTAATTTTGTCCCCACAAGTGGTTAGGTGTTTGATAATTTCAAGCAAAGATTTAATCAGAATCCATTAAATTTCCTTTGCCCGTAAGTATTACTCAACTGATAACAATAATTTGTACCCGATCCGATCATACCTGGAAGTGAATTAGGGAATTTAATTCCCATGCATGTACTATATATACGTTTCTTTGACGGCTCCTCATGATAATGATCTTCGATGTAAATATGTACTGTAATATTGAGCAGAATTATGGGTCATGTTTGCGTTCGGTTCACACATGAAAATCAGATTCGGAATTGGAATCAGAATCAGAATGGAAATCAAATACATGCGTAAATTTTTTTTTTTTTCATGTTACCCACTACAATCTATATTTTTTATAACTTATAATGTACGTTATTCTAACTTATGAAGTATATTATTTTACCCAGAAGTTTCGTTATACTAACACATAAAGTACATATACTATTCTAACTCATAAAATTCAATGACATCGTTTTGGACCGTGGTCCACACAACTGTGTGGGGCAAATTATGTTGTGAATCCGTATGCACCATGCATGGTGCATACGGATGCAAAAACGACGTCGTTTTATTAAAAACGCGCGTCTCACTTTAAAAAAAATTCAGTTTCGATTCTCAGCAACAACATTATATTGTGCATAATTTGAACTATATATCCAGAATCAATGAACTAAAATTCCAGAATCTATGAACTAAAATTCCATAATGAATGAACTAAAAATCCATAATGAATGAACTAAATATCCATAATGAATGAACTAAATATCCAGCATGAATGAAAAAAATCAGTTTTGATTCACGTCTAAATATCCATAATCAATGAACTAAAATTCCAGAATGAATGAACAACATAATGCTATTGAGGGGAATCGAAACTGAATTTTTTTTTAAGTGGGATGTGCATTTTTAATAAAACGACGTTGTTTTTGCATCCGTATGCACCGTGCATGGTGCATACGGATGCACAGCATAACGATCCACTGTGTGGACCACGATGACAGCCCACAGAATAATTTGCTATTGCCTTCACCTTGGGCGAGTTTTGCTGGACTATGCTTCTTGGGCTTGATTATTTGGGCCGAATCCAATATCCATCACTACCCAATTTGTGTTGAGTTTGAGAAAATAAAAATAATCACCAAGTATTAATCTTTATATCGTGCACCACGGCGCACAATACATTGTGCGCCTTGCTTAAAACAACGTCGTTTTTATGTTAAGATTTTATGTGTATTATGTTTTGAGTTTATGTGTATTTTGTTAAGAGTTTATGTGTATTATGTTATGAGTTTATGTGTATTATGTATTATATGTGTATTATGTTATGAGTTTATGTGTATTCTACTATACAATTCAGTACATTCGAAATAAAGACTTTTTTTATTTTTAGTAGTTAACGGCAAAAATGCAAAACGAAATTTCTAAAAGAAAACAGATACAAAGCGACGTCGTTTTTGCCAGGACGCACAATGCATTATGCGCCCTGGTGCATGATATAATTTGCCACCAAGCATATCATACATCAATCAATAGCTAATTAATTATAGGAGTATGGTTTTACAATATAATCCCTTTAAGATTCATATTAACTTAATTGACTTTGACATGTCAATCAATTCAACACACGCATTCTTAAAACCTTAAGGGCGTTCGGTTCACAGAATCTTGAATTACCCCAGGTAATAGGATTACCTTCACGAAGGTAATGTGAGATTTTGAGAATGTAAGATTACCTTATGTGTTTGGTTTGAATTGTGTAATATAATATTACCTTGTTTGGTTAAGGGTTATATTTTAAGTTATTTGGATAAATTTACAATAATGTCCTCAATATTATATATATATATATATATATATATATATATATATATATATATATATATATATATATATATATATATTATGTGTGTGTATTTATTTATTTCTATGTATGAATGTATATCAATGCTTAAATATTTAAAAAAAAAAAACTATATATATAAATATAGAGACATGTATATTTGATTATATAAACATATATTAATTACATTATTATTATTATTATTATTATTATTATTATTATTATTATTATTATTATTATTATTTTAAGGATTAGGTAACAAGGGCAAAGTTGGAATATTCAAGATAATCTAAGATTACCTAAGAAAATGGGGTAATCACATCACCTTGAAACATTACCGTCACATCAGCTTTCAAGTAATATAACATTACCAACTAATTTTATAACTTGAACCAAATAAGGTAATATAACATTAACAGACTTAGATTACCTAGGTAATCTAAAATGACCTGAACCAAACGCCCCTAAACGTAAGATAACAACTTTAGTCTTTATCCTTAATCTTAAAAGGATAAGAATATATCAAATAAAATGAATTAAAATGATTAAACTGAGCAAAAAGCAAAACTATATATACATGGACTTCCAAATTATTTTCATCATTCTTCGACTGTGGCTGGGATTTATTGTTCACTACTATACAACAGGCTTTTAACGTCGGCTAAATAGAGCTTTTAACGTCGGCTATCTACCGTAGTTGTTGCGCCCGTCGTTGTAAATATTATTTATAACGTCGGCTATTTATATAGCCGACGTTATATCTTATTTAAAAAAAAAATAAATAAATACTTTCAACGTCGGCTAAATGCTAATAGCCGACGTTGTAGGTATTTTATAAAAAAATTAAATTACCTACAACGTCGGCTATTAGCATATAGCCGACGTTGTAAAGTATTTAAAAAAAATTAAAATACTTACAACGTCGGCTAAATGCTAATAGCCGACGTTGTAGGTATTTTAATTTTTTATGAATGTACGTGATTTCGGACGGGAATATGTAGGCATGGTTCCAAAGTGAATGTGCATGTATGAATTCATAATTTATGAATGTCCGAAACTCCGAAATTATGAATGTAATGAAAATTCATAATCTCATAACAGAAAATTCATAATCGCATAACAGAAAATTCATAATCTCATAACTGAAAATTCATAATCTCATAACAGAAAATTCATAATCTCATAACAGAAAATTCATAATCTCATGGTTAAAAAAAAATGGCTCAAATAATACATGGATACAAAATTAGGCATTACATAGGGTTACATTTTAATATGCGTTTGTTATACACCCATAATTCTCACACCACAGTTTAATTACTGCAGTTTAGCAATTTCTGCATATAGAGAGATACAAAAAGCAGATCGAAAAGAAAGATATCGACGATATTAAATATCTATCTATATTTATACTATATACTAATGAGAGGCATAAATTTAATAAAATTGAAAATAAATTTAATAAAATTCGAAATTAATCAATAAAATATACAAATATATACAAACAAACCCTAAATTGTAAATAAATTTAATAAAATTCAAAATTAATCAATAAAACATACAAATATATACAAACAAACCCTAAATTGCAAAAAAATTTAATAAAATTCGAAATTAACATACAAATATACACAAACAAACCCTCAATTGCAAATAAATTTAATAAATTTCGAAATTAATTAATAATAATTAAAAAATATATATATAACATACCTGCTCCGTCCGTCGTCGATGGCTGGCAGCGGCGGCGGCGTAGAAGGAGGCGCGAAGCGGCGGCGGCGTAGACGGAGGGCGTGAAGCGGCGGCGCGTCGGCGATGTCGTGGACGATGCAGCGAGGACGGTGAGGACGCCGGCGAGATGTCGTGGACGACGTCGGGGAGAGGCAACGGCGGAAGCAGCGGCGGCGGAGGCGGTGCGGAGGTGGAGTGGCGGAGGTGATCGAGACAGTGGAGGGAGTACAGTGAATAGCGGTGTATTATTCTCAGATCTGGATGGAGAGTTTAAAAGTAAAAAAAAAATATATAATATATATATATAAAACTATACGACGTCGGCTAAATAGTTAGCCGACGTCGTATACATTTTTTTTTATCTTTCGTATATAACGTCGGCTATTTCAAAATAGCCGACGTTATATATAATTAATTTGTTTTTTTTTTTAAATAATAAAACTTACGACGTCGGCTGTATTAATAGCCGACGTCGTAAGTTATGTATTTATTTTATATTATTGTTTTATACTTATAACGTCGGCTATTACTAAATAGCCGACGTTATAAGTCTAATTATTTTTTTAAAAAAAATTAAATGTTTTTAACGTCGGCTATGTATATAGCCGACGTTAAATACCCGACGTTGTATGTCTACATAGCCGACGTTAAATACCCGACGTTGTATGTCAATTCTGTAGTAGTGGTTGTGTGTTATTATAGGCAGCTAGGGTGAAACATGTTCTTAGCTGGGGAAACATTATTGTTGTTTCAGGCCTTAGCAGAAGCTAAGGTTGATTGCTGAATTGATACCAACATGTTCTCAGAAGAGGAAACATGCAATGTGTGTGCTGTTGGTGAATCAAATTGAATTGGGACAAGATCAGATGCAATGCAAGGTATAATATAATGGTGGTGGAGACTTGAGTGGGATCATGCATGTCATTCATTCAAGACTAGCTAGCCTCCATAAAAGAAATTGAGGGATTCCTGTTACGTTTGATGTGACAAAAATTTCATAATCTAACGTTGGCATAAATTGTTTGTGATACAATCTTACATTGATTCAAAACAGATTGTGAAGTGATCACTACATATATATTAGACTAGTCTTTTGGAATGAACATTTTTCTTGAACTGAGTACCTATCATTAAATACTCTTGTTGAAAGCTCTGCGTGTGAGCAGATTGAAAGGGTTAGTCATTTGGTTGTCCAAGAAGAAATGTGCAAACGGCCAAGAAGAAACGCTCCAACCAATAGCCTTTTCTAAATGGGCTATTTGGACAAATCAACCATCTCAAAAAACTATCTTACCACACACTTAAATTGGCTGATTTATAAAATCAAACAGCCAATCATAGTCAAATCAACTAATTTTGGCTGATAGGCTGAGTTACCAAACACCCCCTATGTGGTGGTTGATAGGTGCAATTGGCGTCAAGAAGAGTCTAAAATATGAGTTATTGCATGAATATCCACTTCTCAAAGGATTGACAATGATTCGATTCAACCCCATATAAGCTCCACTCCATAAGAAACATGCTTATGTGTTGGTTTAGACAACATGTTTATTGGCAATGTAATAGTGGAATAAATATGGGAACATTGAGAATGCCCCATACTTGGTAGAGAGGCAATTTATATCGTGTTTGATGCAAAACGACGTCGTTTTACATAACTGTATAAAAAAATATACATAATTGTATAAATAAACACACATAACTGTATAAAAAAATATACATAATTGTATAAACAAATACACATAATCACGTCAACTCTCTTCCGCGCCTCCCAAAACGACGTTGTTTTGGGAGACGCGGGGAGCACAGTGCTGCACGCGCCGTGGTGCAGGGTATAACGATTGTGGTATAGAGGCCCATAACATTAACTCAAATTTTACTTGGGAACAATGGTCCAACATTAAATGCCTTCAATCATTATTGTGTGAACCATGGTCCATACAAGTTGTGTATACCATATTTTGTATATTATAAAATAATATACATTCAGTACAAAAATAATGTACATTCAACAAAAAAATAATGTACATTATATTCAGGGGATGTACATTATTTTTATACTAAGTGTACATTATATTGTATAATGTACATTCAATACAAAAATAATGCATATTTAATATATGAAAAATGTATTTTTTATAATGGTGCACATGACACTGTATAATTTGCCCCTTGCCTTCTAATATGCTCAAGATCTGAAAAGCAACAGATTCAAAGCCTAAAGACAGTATTTTTATTATATTTACTGCCCAGTTGGGATTAGCATAAACATAAACGCCTGGAATAAGTAATTAATAGTAGTAATTCAGAGAGTACTCATTACTCAGTATATATAGTATTATAGTATAACCTCGTTCATTCTATTCATTCCTTGATCTCTGCAAAAATACAATAATAGAAACAAATCAATGCCTCCCTTAAATAGAGAAAATCACAACCATTCAAAAAATCTTTGAAATCACACCGAAAATATAGACTTAATTAGAGCATCCACATCAGTGGATATTAGGGAGATAATGTCAGATGAATTATCTTGGGTGGGGATAATAACAAATGTGGGGTGTGGTTATTTGTGGAGATAATTGTTCTGCAAGTTAAGGGTTAATGTCAGAAAAAAAAAAAAAAAAAAAAAAAACTGGCTGTGCGCGTTGGCGCATAGCCAATGTCTACACGGGCGCGTGCATTGCACGCGCCCGTGTAGCGCGTCAGGCGCGCTGACAGCGCGCCTGACGCGACAGATTTTTATTTTTATTTTTTCAAATTTTGTTTTGTTATTTTTTTTTCTTTTTTTTTTCTCCCCTCCCACATTCTCTTTCCTAATCACTCTTACATTATCTTCCCAATCTCCCCAACAAATGTGGATGCTCTTATCATTGGATTGGATTGCACCACAATCTTGTGAGATGTGTATAATGGTATATAAGTTCTCCTACCTCCCTAGTATGAAATAGAATCATACACCCTATAATTGTCAACGATATAAAGCTCTTAATTTTTCTTTGAATTGATCAATCAATTGAATTAAAAACTTGTTACGCTCCTTTTTCTAGTTCGGGTATATCTAATTTTAAATTTTCAGAACCCCTACCCAAGAACTGCTGGAAGAGGTAAATCGCGTGTCATCCTATCAGTCCCCAAATTTCACCCCTTGCTCGTATACGTTGCACACAACAGTCTTCATTACCTCTGATCGGCCTAGGTCATCTAATGACCCCTAGATTCCCAGTAAAATTCAAACCCTCACACTATTGTTGGAGTAACATCGGTCAAATTAACTGAGTTAGCCCGCATAACAATCTCTTTTTTTTTTTTTTCTTTTTTAAATTGTAGCTGATAGAGACAGCGTTCCAGATTGTGCCGTGTCAGCATACAATAATCCAACGGCTACTAGAAAATAAAATCAACCTACGAGTCTGCAAGACATTCTTGTTGGGTTTTTTTCTGGATTGAACAAACAAAGAATGCAACCGTCTTTCCCTCATTCCCACTTTTTCTCTTCCCTGAAACGATTGGAGAAAAGATTGAAACTTGACACTCCAACAGACCTTCCGCCTCCACAAAATCAACAAAACTGCGTACTTGAAACTTCGACCGAGTCCCTAGGCACCCCATTATACCTCAATTCCTTACCCCACCCGCCCACCACTTCCTCAGACCTCCAAGAAAGTGAAGCTCCTCAAGAATTCCTCTCAAACTCCCCTGATTTCGCCCCAACCCTAGCACAAGATCCACCTCAAGAGCCAATGGGGAAAGTTGAAGAGGATGATGATGATATAAATCTGCTGATGCAGTTCTTGGGCTTGTCAGGGTGTGAGGGTGGTGGGTCCCAAAGGGCAGGGCAGAATCTGGGGTGTGATGATGATGGGTTTTATGGAGGGGTTGTTGGGGTGAAGGGGATAAAGAGTGGGAAGGAACTGGAGAGGTTGGATGGGTGGATTAAGCATTTCTTGAATGGTGAGAAAGAGAGAAGAGAGCCCTTGAGGTTGGCTCATTTGCTTCTGGGCAAAGCTGCATTTCTGCATTCTATGGATGATAGTGATGATGGGTTTGGAGGCCTTGAGTTCCCTTCCACCATTGATGAGTTCTTGCAGAATGATCCACCAGCTGATGAGGTCTAATCTTTTTGCTTTCTAATTGGTTAAGTTAAACTCTTGGAGCCCTTTTTGCTGTTGTTATGATATTTTTTGCACATTTGAAGATGAAGTTTTATAATTGCCTCATTTTGTTTTGTGTTCTCTTTGAGAATCTGTTGTGAATGTATAATTGCTTGTGTATTGCTTTTTCCAGTGTTCTTGTGATACAATCAGTTCTACTGTCTAGTGAATGACAATATGCTAATTCTGGTTAAAGAAAATACTTCTTAACCCTCCGGGATTTCCCCTCCCATATGTTCCCTCCCGACAGGACTTCCATTCATTGGGTGTCCATGAATTGGCGGACCCACCACCAACTAAAAATGTAATTCGATTAATAATCAAACCAATCAGGTGATGCCATGTCAGGAGGGAAAATGAGGGGTATGTAGCATTACTCTTCTGTTAATTAAACACGTTTAATGTGAAGTGCATTTCATACTTGAGATAAGAACTCGAGAAGATGATAGTAATGTAGAAGTAGCCTAAAAATCTACTCCCTAGTAAAAAAAAAAGATTGATCTTTTACATCTTAATATCTTGTTGAGCCCGAGAGCTCTTACAAGTAGGTTCAAACTGAGGTCATCGAATTACAAGTTGGCAGGCGTAGTACTTGACTTGATCTAATAGTCACCTTTTCTGTTCAAAAAAAATAAAAGTACAAATATTTTGTATCCAGAACATTTAGTGAAGGCTGAAAATTTTGTTCATGTCGATGATCTAAGAGACGTTTTTTAGCACTTCAATAAGAGATGAAAGTTAAGATTGAGGAGTAGAATCTGGATAAGCTAATCAAGAAATGTAAAGACTTTACCTGGTGCAATGTATCCAATTGTTCCATTTGATGAAGATATACACCCATTCTTGAATCTGGAGTCAGTTGTTGTTTGAAGATAGTCTAGCTGTCTAGGCATTCGTATGGCATGCACTAACTACATCTGGAAATATAAAAATCATGAAAGAGTGATGATCTGTAATAACAAACGAGGATGAGTTGGACCAGGTTTTTGGATTGAAATGGACCTGGTGGTGATGTGTCGGGGCATGGGGCCCAATAGGCCGAGAAGGCAAGAAGGCGAGAAGGCTTGCCCGATGCTGGTAAGGGTGGTTGAAGAGAAGCTATCTGAGTACGTGATTGGTAGGGGAGAGGCTTGGACCGAGTTGTAGTTGTAATAACTAATAAATGTCCGAATTATAGTGTGAGTGTAACGTAGTTAGCTAAGAGTTAGGAGTTTAGTATCTCCATGGTGTAACGCACAATAACATCTCATTCTCGAGGCATTAATAGGTTTCTTTGCAATCTAGTCCTTAACTTCGAGCTAGTTCTCGATTTAGCCTTAACCCGAGAAAATCTACTTCCACCAAGAACAATATATCTAAGAACAAAACCCCATTGCTAGAATAATGATCCAACCACACGATATAACACCCATCAATTGTACTGTAGGCTTAAGAAATTGTACTTTAGTGTTTCTCTCTTTATCATCGCCCTTTTGACATATGTGAAGTATTTATCAACGGATTATACTACATGTACTCCCAAATTTTACTCCCTGATGTGGCGGGTTCTGATAGGTTATTATCTTCATGTGGGCCCCTGTAAAAGTGTCTACATCAATATTTTAAGTGTGGGAGTATGGGATGGGAGTACATGTAGTATTTTCCTTTATCAACAGGTGTGCATAAAGTTTTGAAACGTTCATGTAAATCATCTCTCTTAGTCTCTCCCTTTATAGCAACGTTAGGCTACTAAAAGCTCTCACTTTACCGATTAACTTTACATCCATGGCTAAGTCATGTACTTCCGTTTCCATTATCATCCTGTTTCTTCTCCTTCATTTCTCCACTTCAGGTACCTCTTATTGTTCTATACTCTTTTTTATGTTTTTGTCTGCACTTTTCACGCAATTATCATACATTTATCTTTGTTAAATTACATATAATTAGTATCTTATTTTGGCCTTAGTATTTTCATTAGTGTATCTGTCTTTTCTCCTTTCCTTTATCGTCCTGCAAATGGTAGAATTTGGGTAAGGCATAAAAGTAGACTTGATCCATTTTTATTGCCCGCAACTTTATTGTCTGTTTCGCCACCTTTTTCTTTGAGTTTATATCTGCTTTCTCACATTTTTTTCATTTTTCAGGTAATATGATGAGGCTTGCAAATGCACAGGCACCTGGACAGGTAAGTTGCGAAAATTCTGAGATGTTATTTACTAAAAATAATGATGAAAAGCAAAAACATTAAACTGAAATATCGTTCACGATGAACTTGCAGGGTTCTTGGTGCCTTCCAAGGCCTTCTGCTAGTTACCGGGAGCTGATAGATAACATCAAGTATGCTTGTAACGTAGTGAACTGCACAGCAATCCGACGAGGTGGCCCTTGCTTCCACCCGAACAGTCTCGTAAACCACGCTTCTTTCGCGATGAATCTCTACTATCAGAAAGCGGGGAGGAACTTCTGGAACTGTGATTTCAAGAACACTGCTGTCATCGTCGTGACTGATCCAAGTAAAGAAAACCTTAAGTACTTATATTTCATTTATATTTTTTTTCGGTTATTTACTCTCCTTGACGGGTTGAAGTTAAAGTTGGTTTTCTTTTTCCTCTGTAATTCTGCAGGCTATGGCAATTGCGAATATGAGTGCACCCGGTAGGTGTAAGAAGCCAGATTTGCGTTTTTTAAGCTAGAATATCTGATTATTGTCATATTTCCCTTTTGTTGGTACTTTAATTTTCTTGTTTGTCCAAATAATATGTGAAAGTTTACCTTGTAAGGACTAAGGATTAATATTTGCTGCAAGAAATAATTCCATTCAAGAATGTTGTTTGCATTGCTGACCTACTACTACCCACACCAATATTCTGCACTTTCTAGATCTTGACTGTTGGAAACTTTATATTTGCATGATCTTCTTGGTCAGCAGAAAAAAAGATATGAAGATATGGAAATGCCCTTTTTTTTTTTTTTTTTTCATAAAGATCATGGACTAAAAAACCATGCGCTTTTTGAGTGGATTAATGATGGCATTGAACAACAATCAAATGTTGGGGCAACTCCAGCCAAGTTGGTTAGGCTGTTGTTTGGGTAACTACAAGGTTTCAAATTCGACTCCCAATGGGAGCGGCTTATTGTCTCTGGTTTGAATCGGTCCGCTATAGGCAACCTAGGCTGGTTTATCTTCTTGTGGTCCTTTGTTGATTAGAGTCACAAGGCGAGGCTTATTCAGTACATACTTTCAGGTAATGACCAAAAAAAACAATCTCGTGTTTGTTTTTAGGTGTTACAAGTACTAAAACAATATTCTCATATTGATGTCTGGTTTGAAGAGCCTATGGTGTGACCAATGAAATCTGTGAAAATACATGCCTGCTACATGAAACAGGGGACCCACCAGTCCACCACCCTTGTCTTGTGACTTACATTGTTAAGTTGTTTGAAATCTTAAGAAGAATTGAAAGAAAAAGAGATTGAAAGGGCTTGTTTGGTTATTAACGGTAGCTAATTGTGTTAGTGATTATCAGATAGTGGATTGTATTAACGAGTTTGACCAACAGATTATATTAACGGTTTGTAAAAAAATGTTTGGTAAAATTAGCTTATTAAATTAGCGGTTAACATATAAAATGACCATAAAAGGTATACATTATAATTTATAATAATAATAATAATAAGAGTTAATCAACGATTTGGTCCCTCAATTATTGCCAAACTGTGAATGTTGTCCTTTAATTCCTTAATCATCGATTTATTCCCCGAAAATAACTGTTTTTAGTCATTTTAGTCCCTCCGTCCGTTTTCCGGCTACACTCCGGTTAGACCTCCATTTACCAGGGTCAATTTTGTTATTTCATTTGTTTATTCACTCCAAGCTAAGGAATATTTCTCCGGCGGTTCTAGCAAGTGCTGGCAAGTATCCGGCACTCGATTCCTCCGGCGGAAAAGCTAGAAGCGGAGCCAGCGCTGATGGAAGCCATGGGTTCGAGGACGGTCTCCGGCGTGAACAGGTCATCTCCGAACCCCGGCTCCGGCAACACGAGAGAGTCCCGGTTGCATATGTGATCGAATAATTTCACCCCTGTTTTCATCATGTGTTAGTTGAAGCTGAGGAAAAACAAGGAAATACCCAAAACTGATCAGCCAATTTTACAAACAGAAGCTAATTAATCACCACTGCAAAAAAAAAAAAAAAAAAAAAAAAAAAAAGTAAAGATTTAACATTGCAGGAGATGGAGCAGAAGAGGAAGGATTCTTGAACGGCTCTGTCACAGATAATGCAAAGCTTTGCATAGCCTCTGCAAGGCCTTGTGATCGGTCTTTCATTCAGAAACACAACTTTCTCACTATTACTAATATAAGACTGCAAAATCACATGAAAAAAGGAAGCCTAAACACAACAAACAAAAATCCCATGTCTCAAACGTTGTTAAAATCAAGAAATGAATGGATACATACTTAAACAGAAACACAGTCCAGCAATTTCTCAGCATCCTTCAACCTCAAAACATCATGGTAGATATACCTTCTTACCTATCACAACAACCCACAAATTCATAATCTATAATCAATCATCCACACAGTAAAATGTGATATCTTTATATATAAACCTGCAAGAGACGATGGGAGCGGTGAGGGGTCAAGCAATGAGGGCAAATGGCAACGCAACAGTCCAAGCAAAAGATATTCTTTTCTTTCTTTCTGACAATATTGTGTTTTTTTTTTTGTGATTCCATGGAAGAGAAAGATGCCGAACTCAAAGTGTGGGTTAAGCAAGTACGAAGTGAATAAACAAAAGACTTCTTCTCCGACGGCGGCACGACATCGGGCGAGACTTCTTCTCCGACGACGGCGGCATTAACGTGGTACACTCTCATGCTCATCATCTTCTTGGATGGGTTTTTGGTAGCTGGATGGATGATCTTCTTGTTCTTCTTCTTGTCCGAGACAGAAGTCGCCGGGATCAAGAAGTAGATACTTCCTCTCTTGAGCTCAGACTCCGGCGAGAGGATTATGATCCAGCGAACCATGCCTTGAGAGCTACTGGGCTTACTCAAAACGTGGTTTGGGTTGTTGTTGAGAACCTCGCCGGCGGTGATGGGATGCGCAAGTTTCTCAACCTGCCCGTTCAAGTGCACTATACGGATCAAGTCTAAGGCTCCGCAAGGAATAACACAAGCCAAACAGCACCTTAGACTGTTGCCCATCTCTTGCACGCCGGAGACCGTCCTCGAACCCACGGCTTCCATCAGTGCTGGCTCCGCTTCCAGCTTTTCCGCCGGAGGAATTGAGTGCCGGATACTTGCTAGCATGCAATATTCCTTGGAGTGAATAAACAAATGAAATGACAAAAATGACCCTAGTAAATCGGAGGTCTAACCGGAGTGTAGCCGGAAAATGGACGGAGGGACTAAAATGACTAAAAACAGTTATTTTCGGAGACTAAATCGATGATTAAGGAATTAAAGGACAACATTCACAGTTTGGCAATAATTGAGGGACCAAATCGTTGATTAACTCTAATAATAATAATAATTTTTTTTTTAAAAAAAAAAAGAAAAAAGAAAGAAAGAAGAGAGCAGCGCAAGCTGCTCCCCTCTTGTATTCCCACTTTTTCACCGTCCCACATCGGTGAAAAATGTGAGAATGGAACCTTAAGGAGCCTCAAGGCTCCAATAATTCGTTGCCCATCCCAGATGGGCAACACTGAGGAGCTGTTTTGGCTTCTCAAATTGAGAAGCCGTTTCGGCTCCTTAACTATAAGTTTAATTTTAATTTTTATTTTTTTAAACAGGGGCATTTTGGAAAAAATTTCAACTGCAAACTCTGCACTTTGCAGCGTTTGCAAAAGCAGCGGTTTGGAGCAAACCGCTACTCCAAACTGTTGCTTAACTAAACTTTTTTTTTTTTTGACGATTTGACATAGTCAAACATCAAAAAATGACGGATTCGTCAAAAAATAACGGATCCGTCAATAATCAAACATGGCCAAATCATGATGTTGAACTGTTAGGAGGATGAGGATTTGATTATTGAATATCAATCGTAACTGAGTCTGTACAAGTAATAATATAGAGAGTAGATAAAGAGTCCTAACGTACTACTAGTATAAGAGTCCTAATACTCCCCCTCAAACTCAAGACGGAGCAACTGCAACATTGAGTTTGTCCCGTAGAAAAGAAAACCGAGTAGACGGAAGAGCCTTGGTGAAAACATCTGCTAGTTGATCCTTCGTAGAAATAAAGTGAACCTGAATCTCCTTCTTGGCAACCTTGTCGCGAACGAAATGATAATCAATCTCCACATGCTTCGTTCGGGCATGAAATACCGGGTTCGAGCACAGGTAGGTGGCACCCAAGTTGTCACACCACAGAGTTGGCGCAGAAGCCGGCGGAAAACCAATCTCTTTAAGAAGTGAAACGAGCCACGTAACCTCAGCTGAGACATCAGCTAGAGCCTTGTATTCAGCTTCAGTAGACGAACGCGCCACCGTGCGCTGCTTTCTGCATGACCAGGAAACCAGATTGGTACCCACGTAGACCGTAAAGCCACTGGTTGACTTCCTATCATCCGGATTTCCAGCCCAATCCGAGTCAGAAAAAGCATGAACAGCAGTAGACAGAGACCTACGAATACTGAGTCCAAGACCAAGAGTACCCTTAACATACCGTAACACCCGCTTCATCAGACTCCAATCAGTCGTGGTAGGAGACTGCATGTGCTGACAAAGCCTATTGACTGCATAAGATAAATCAGGGTGAGTCACAGTCAAGTACTGCAGGGCACCCGCAATGCTGCGATAGTGAGTGGGATCGGCATAAGGAGTGGTGTCAGCATCATCAGACCGAACAACTGAAACTGGGGTCGAGACCGGCTTGCAATCCACCATGCCGGTCCGCTTAAGAATGTCCTGGATATAACGCCTCTGAGAGAGGAGAACACCATCCGAGAGCGGCACAGTCTCAATGCCAAGAAAAAAAGACAGAGCCCCCATATCCCGAATCTTGAACTCTGCAGCCAGCTTGGCCACAATTCCTGAGACCCGCTGTGAGTCCGAGCCCATGACCAGAATGTCATCAACATACACCAAAAAATACAACTGCACAGCACCATCAGAATAGATAAATAATGACACGTCAGTTTTAGAAGGAATAAAGCCAACAGAACAAAGAAAATCGTGCAACCGAGTGAACCAAGCACGAGGGGCCTGCTTCAAACCATAAAGAGAGCGTTGCAGAAAGCACACATGATCCGATTTCGTCTTGTCCTCGTAGCCAGGCGGCTGACGCATATACACTGTCTCAGCTAGAGAACCATTCAGAAATGCATTGTGAACATCCAGTTTTCGAATGGACCAACCACGGGAGTAAGCTAAGGAAAGTAAAAGCCGAACCGTGGTGGGCTTGACAACCGGACTGAACGTCTCAAAAAAGTCTTTCCCGGCAACCTGATTAAAACCCTTAGCCACCAGCCGGGCCTTGTGACGGTCAACAGATCCATCCGCATTTCGCTTGACCCGAAATACCCACTTACACCCCACAACATTCATACCCGGAGTGTAAGGAACAAGACGCCATGTATGGTTCTGTAGCAAAGCATTAAACTCCACATCCATGGCCTCACGCCACTCTGGATGGCGCACGGCCTGCGAATAACATGTGGGCTCAAGATCATCAGCAGCAGTGAACAAAGCAACATGATCCTTAGGGCCCATACTCCGTGTGCCCATCACATGAGACCGCGGCCCAACAACCTTGGCACCACGACCCCGACGCGGCCGACCACGACGGGCAACCTGCCCACAGTCAGATACAGTCCGCTCACTAGAATCCAAATCCGGAACCACGGGAGTAGAAACCGGCCGCTCCTCCCTAGCAGGCAAAACCGGCGCAAGAACCGGCGTAGGAACAGCAACAACGGGGGCAACACCCCACGGGACAGCCCGGGGCTTAGCAACAACCTGCGTAGAAACACCACTAGCAAATGGAAAAACAGCCTCATCGAATCGCACATGGCGACAGATAAAGACTTTATTAGTGACAGAATCTAGACAACGATAGCCACGGAAAGAGTCAGGATAACCCAAGAAAATACACGGAGACGAACGATACTGCAGTTTATTACGATTATATGGACGCAGTAGAGGAAAACAAAGACAACCAAACACCCGCAAAAAAGAATAAGACGGAGGGGACCGATGCAGACGATAATGGGGAGACTCATTGTCTAAAACCTGAGTAGGTATCTTATTAATCAAATAGACTGCCGTTTCAAACGCAAAATCCCAATATCTAGAGGGAACAGAAGCCTGAGCCATTAATGCCAACCCAGTTTCAACTATATGCCTATGGCGACGCTCTACCCGACCATTCTGCTTGTGCGTATACGCACAAGACTGCCTGTGACGAATACCAAGAGACTCAAACGTAGAGTGGAGCTTTTTGTACTCTCCCCCTAAATCAGATTGAATTGCAATTATTTTGTGAGAGAATGATCGCTCAACAAGAGAGCGAAAACGGTCAAAGATAGCATAGATATCGGTTTTGGCACGCATAGGATAGAACCAAACAAAACGTGTAAAATCATCCACAAACAAAACGAAGTAACGAAAACCATTAACAGATGTTATTGGCGCAGCGCCCCAAATATCAGTATACACGAGTACTTGAAGTAGCAACACGAGGTAATGGAAAACGGGAAGATTTCCCTAACTGACAAGACGAACAAACATTGGACAATTCACTAGAATTAAATTGACTAACACCAGACAATTGTAAAATTTGACGCAGAACTCGTGTGTGTGGATGACCAAGTCGCTGGTGCCAAGTAGAAGACGAGACACGCGCAGCAACATTAGCAGACGAACTACGACAGGAAACAGGCCAAGTATATAAACCTCCCGACGCGCCCCCCTTAAAAAGCACTTCCTTGGTCAAGAGATCCTTCACAAGAAAATACTCAGAATGAAACTCAAAAAAGACACGATTATCCCGAGCAAAACGCTGAACAGAAAGCAAAGACGACGACAAGCCAGGGACATGCAAGACATCATTTAAACGAAAAAGTTTACTAGAAGCGGCTATCGAAGCAGAACCAACACTAAGTATAGTCATACCTGTACCATTGCCAACCCGGAGAGTGTCAGAACCATCATAGCCAGCAGCGGAAGTCAACACCGAGGAGTCAGGTGTCGCATGGTTCGTGGCACCCGTGTCAGGAAACCACTGATGAGAATCAACCGAGCCACCCATATCTCCGGAATAAGCCATGTGAACCTGAGGACCAGGTGTCTCAGAATACCTGCGATAGCAATTCAACGCAGAATGCCCCTGTTTATCACAAATCTGACACCGCACATCAGACCGACCCCGGCCCCGGCCTCGGCCTCCTCGGCCTCAGCCACCACCGCGACCCGAGCCTCCACTGCCCGAGCCACCACGACTCTGTCCGCCATGCACGCGACCGCTACCACGGCCGCGGTTCACGGCCAAAACTGCCAGCGATCCAACTCCACCACTGCCAGCCGCACAAATCCATTCCTGAGAGGTAAGATAGTCCGAAAGTTCGGACAACGTCACCGGAGAGCCACGGGGGTGCAACGAGTGGACGAAGCTCCGACCGCAACCCGCGAAAAACATAAATATTTTGATCATCAAGCGTGATTGGACGTCCAGCAAGCGCCAAGTCCTCGACAAGCATCCGCGCTCGGCCAAGATAGTCTGAGACAGAAGACTCCCCCTGAGTTAGCGCCTGCAACTCGCCAAGAAGCCGCAAGGCACGGGACCTAGTCGCCGATCCGAGCTCCTGCTCGATGGCTAACCACAAGGCACGGGAAGTGGATCGACCAACGGCTATATGCATCATCTCATCAGACAGCGACGAAATCAAAAGAGACAAGATAGCCTTGTCTTGCCGGCGCCACTGTTCCGACGCCGCTGCAGCGCTGCTCTCCGCCGTGGACTCCACCAGTGCTGCACTGGTCGGACAAGCGTGCGTACCATCCACATAACCAAGGAGACCCTGCCCCTCCAAGAACGGAAGCATTTGAGTCCTCCAAAAAAGATAATTGTGAACGGTAAGCTTAAGCGAGACAAAGTGATGTGCCGAAGACAAACTAGGAGCCGGGTGGAGATGAACGGGAGCAACCTCGGACACAGTCCGTTCAGAAGAATCGCGAACAGAACCGTCATTATTGTCTCCCAAGGCTGCCATGGAATAAACCTGGAAACTGATATCAGATGAGGATTTGATTATTGAATATCAATCGTAACTGAGTCTGTACAAGTAATAATATAGAGAGTAGATAAAGAGTCCTAACGTACTACTAGTATAAGAGTCCTAATAAGGAGATGTTTGGTTTACATTTGATAAGCAGCATCTCATTCTTTAACCATGTTTTCCTTTTTTTCATTGTCATACTTGACACAGCTTTTATAATTATCTTGTTCCTTGAATTTGATACTCATCTAGGTGATCTAGTCATTTCCTATTTACTGATGATTTATTAGGGCCTCATCAGTAAATTCTCTCCTTTTGTTAAATTGCAATTCATAGATACATTCATGAACTGCAATTCAATGATTGACATAAGTACCCTTGATTATTATTATTATTATTATTATTATTATTATTATTATTATTATTATTATTATTATTATTATTATTGTATAAGGACATTTTAGTCTTTATACCATCTTTTTCGTTTTCATTCCCAATAATTTTTCTATACCAAATAATGTAATTTGAATTTTTACTTTATTCACACTTTATTCTTTTTTCTACCAAATTACAATTCTTCTGTTAGAGTTATGGGATTGCATGATGTGCAAATTGAAATTTTACTTTGTTACAATGCATAGTTGAGGGTTGTTCCTCGAAACACCCCATTAGAGGTGGTGGTGACAATAGTAGTGATGGCATTAGTAGAGGGTGATGGTGATAGTGGTGGTAATGTGAGTGCGTTAGTTGAAGGTTGGCATTTCAATGGTGGTACTTATCTATTTGTTGGTGGCTAGAGGAGTGGAGGGTTGGGGTAAAATATACATTTTTAATATACTAAATACGGAGTATATATTATTTATGTTCTGAATGTATATTATTGATAATATATAAAATAATATACCTTCAATACTCAAATAATATATTTTCAGTATATAAATAATGTATTTTAATTTTAATATATTAAAAATACATTTTATTTATGGGTATCATGGTACATGGGAATATTGGATGATTGTCACGTTGATGGAGGTGGGAAGATTAGAAGGCTCTAGCCATTTGGATCAAGGTGGAAGGAAGCCTAGAGTTTCTTTGCTTTATTTTGATGGGCTTTTGGGTTATAAGCTTTAGTTGGCTTGTATATTGAGTTTGCAAAGTGTTTTTTTAATTAAGTGAGTAAGAAAACATTAAAGAAAATAAGTGAGGAAGAAAAAGGGCAAATTAGATCATGCACTAGGGATTGTGCGCATTGATCTAAAACGACGTCGTTTCTATAAGTTGAGGAGTTGACGCAACAGATACCGTTCCGTCCGTTCAGTTTCGTTACAATTTTTTTTTTTGTTTTGTTTTGTTTATGTGTATTATGTTAAGAGTTTATGTGATTATGTTAAGAGTTTTTGTGTATTATGTTAGGAGTTATGTGTATTCTACTATACAATTATGTACATACAAAACATAGAATTGTGCACCCTGGTGCACGATATAACGATTGAAGAAAAAGTTATTTTAACTACTTAATAGTAAACGTGACAAGTAAAATGTGTCGATGGAGCACTAATAAAGCTTTCATCATTTTGACAAAAATAATGCTCAAATATGTTAATGAAGTATGAAAATGCAATTGGTCTATCCAAATGAAAAAAATTACAATCACATTCTTGAACACTTCAAAATTATGTAATTAAATCAAAATTAACATGTTTCTCAGGTTATTGATGACGTGCCGATCATTTTATTGAAAATATTATTTAAATTTCTTTTAATAATTTTAAATAAAATAATTTTTTTTTAAAAAAAAAACACCTTCGTCTCCAGCAAAGACAAATTATTTTTAAATTGAATTTTATTTAAAATTTTAAAATAAATTTAAAATGATATTTTTAAAAATAAAATAACCGACACATTCGCGGTAACCCAATGAACATGTCAATTTTAATTTTATTGCATAATTTTAAAATGTTCAAAGACCTAATTGTATTTTTTTTTTTTGATTTGGACAACACAATTGTATTTTCGCATGTTTAGCATTATTTTATTTAAAAAAAAAATATAGCAACGCTGTAATTCTTTTTTTAGTGTTAGCTACTAACTCTATTACAATGTAGTATTTGTTCATATATATTTTTTCAACCTATTAAAGCACAAAGAATGAATATCACCTCCACTAGAAATCGAATTCATGACCCGAGATTCACATCATGCCATGTGAAAAGAATAGTGTTGCTTTCCCATTGTGAAATTCCATGGTTCCTCTCGTTGACCAACGTCGGAATAGTCGAACTTGGGATTTGACCAAACTCATGATTCAACCACCCACGTCAAAATTTGAAAAAACTCCTCTCTGCAATTACTTTCAACATCACATGATCCAATGCCATGTTATTATTTTATTTATTATTATTATTATTATTATTATTATTTATTATTATTATTATTATTATTATTATTATTATTATTTTCATTTTATATAAAATTAAAAAAAAAATTGTAATTGTGATACTATTTCTACTGTCAACTTTACTTTCTCTCTCAAAATTTAGATGTTGACATTTTCATTGAGACCTACAAAATAAAAGATAATTTTAAAAACTGTATTGATATAAGACCATTCTCATAATTATTGTTCTAATTAAATGGTTCAATGTATGGTCTTAAAATGCACTCTAAAATCAAATTGAAGGAATTTTCAAAAAAAAAAAAAAATTGAAGGAAAGTGTAAGTGTATAACTATATGAGTATTACAGGTCTTAAATTGTTTCGTAAAATTAGACTGAAAATCCCTCTGGACAAAATTCTCAACAAAAATTTGTTGATACGTTACTAAAATTGTAATAATTGTCATAGCTAGTAAACGTAACAATCATATCCTAGGCAAACAAACACCCGAACTCCCAAAGGAAGAATTCCTTAATCCTTAAACTTGTCTAATCACACTATCATTTAGCAAACATTGCATGATAGATGCATGCACCCTCACAAATGAAATATAATGGTCCCATGCATCATTATCCAACCATTTTTGAAACATTATGGAGTCTGACATTAAAGTGCATATCACAAAATTCCTTGATTACTTTTCTCATTTATTTTCTGCTTTCAGCTGCGCTGTTTCTTAAACTTTACAGGAACATATACAACAACATATTCTTCCCTAATTGCCATTTGTAAAAAGAAAAGAAAAAAAAAAAAAGTTGGTTGCAAAACAGCAACTAAATATTCTCCCCAGCTGTATGTGTGCTGTTAGGTTGGATTGATACTATGCCGCTAGCTTTTATAAAGACGCACTACGTACGTGTTCCACAATGCATGCATGCATACATGCATAAGCTTTCAATTTCTTTATCTTTAATTCCTTGGTGGATTAACTTTAACTATTCCATCAAGTTAATTATACTAATGTGACTATTATATATGGTGTTTGGTAAATAGATGTTAGCTGATCGAGTCACTACTGGAAATTATGGAATTTCCGACCACTTGAAAGTGATCTTAAATCAAGTTGAAACAAAAAAGTGGTCGAAAATAACAACAAAGGTTTTTTCGGATACCAAAAGTGGTCGGAACAAGGCTTTCGACTTGATTTAAGATCATTTTCAGGTGGTCGGAAATTCCATAATTTCCAGTTGATGAAGCATAGCACACCTAATGAGCTAGCCAAGTGATTCTTCTTCTCTCTGTTTCTTTCTGCTGTAATAAGCCTTGAGGGCTTTTTTTGTCTTTCACCCTAGAGTTAGTTATAACCGCTTTTCTTATCTGTTGTTCTCTTTTCTCTTTGTATAAAGCCTGTGGCTTGGCTAGCTTGTAAGGTCGAGATTCACCATATATTCTAAATAACATACTGCTTCCATTCTTACACCGAGATGAAGCTCTCAAACCCTAGCAACCATGCAACACTGTTTTGATCATGGTATCAGAGCAGAGAAGAAGCTACGCTGCTGTAACAATGGCGCAAAATGTAGCAGGAGGAGATGATCGTGGTAATCAGCCAGCCGGATCATTGAATCAAAACCAGTTGAATCAACACAGTGTTGAATTCGACGATCCTTACTATTTACATATCACAGAAAATCCAAACACCATCCTAGTTTCTCCAATTTTGAGTGAGACTAACTATCCATCCTGGAATCGAGCTATGAAAATAGCGTTAGAAGTAAAAAACAAATATGATTTTGTCAGTGGAGCCATTCCGAGTCCTAATGAGGGAGATCCAAGACATGCAGCATGGAGAAGATGCAACCGCATCGTATGCTCTTGGATCCTGAGATCTGTCAGTCCAGCCATAGCTGAAAGCATCATGTACTTTGACAAAGCTTCGGAAATATGGAGTGCACTCAATCGAAGGTACTCACAAGCTGATCCTCATAAGATATCTGAAGTACAAAACGAAATTTATAAGAATGTGCAGGGAAATTTGTCTGTGAATGAGTATTTTACCAAGTGTAACTCTCTGTGGCAACAATTGAGCACCCTGAGGCCCTTGCCTTTGTGTGAGTGTACACCTAGATGCTCGTGTACTCTCATGGAAAAATTGCAGAAAGAAAGAGAAGATGATTGTGTCATTAGATTTCTGGAAGGTCTGAGTGAGGAGTATGAGCCTGTTAAGTCAGGGGTCCTTGTCATGGATCCTATGCCAGATGTGGAAAAAGTGTTCAATATGGCTTTGAAGCTAGAAAGGAAAATCAAGGGAACCATTAATCAAAAGGCTACTGACCTAATTTCAAGCTAATGCAACTCAAAACAGTGGTCAAGCACAAGCTATAGATGAGCCAAATGTTGTGGCTTACTCATCATCAAACAATAAGAAAAAATTCAGCAATAATGGAGCAAAAAATGTGCCTAAGTGCACATTCTGTGGTATGTTAGGACATACTATTGAGAAGTGCTACAAAAAGAATGGCTATCCACCAGGGTGGATTCCAGGTTATAAGACTAAGTTCAAAAGCAATCAAGATGGACAGCATTCCATGAATACATCTGTGGATCAGGTTGGAGATATAGGCTTATCTGATGATCAGTTTCAAAGGCTGGTGGTCCTTCTTCAAAATCAGAATAAAGCCAATCAGACACCTTCCAATGCTGCTGTTGCTCTCACCAACCATGGACTCACAGCAGATTTTAAAGAGCTTGCTGAGAATCATAATGAAGGTAACCTATACATCAATGCTTTTCAGAATTCCCTTGATGTGTGGATACTAGATTCTGGTGTCACAGATCACATTACATGTTCATTAGAATATCTTGAAAGCAGTTATCAAGTCTCTGGAATCTCTGTTAAAATGCTTAATGGAAAAACTGCTGAAGTCACTCATGTAGGGAAGGTGAAATTGGATAACAATATCTTATTGCAGAATGTACTATGCATCCCAACTTTTGCTTTCAATATAGTATCTGCAAGTAAACTAACCAAACAGGCAGAATGTAGAGTCATTATAAGACCTGATTATTGTGATATTCAGGGACCTCTTGGAAGAGTGGATGGTTTTGCTAAGGAAGAGGAAGGACTCTACTTGATTGCTAGACCCCCTGTCAGATTGAGAAAACCGGATCGGAGCCTGATAAGGGAGTGAGATCACAGTGTAATAGCATTAGCATTGATGTATGGCATGATAGACTAGGACACTACCCTGTTAATAAGATCCCCTTCTTGAAAGGAATAAACATTACTCTTCCTGCTAGAACTGTTGACATGGTTTGTGAGATTTGTCATTTTGCCAAGCATAAAAGGTCAATTTTTCCTATTAGCAATTCCAGAGCTCAGAAATCTTTTGATTTATTGCATATGGATGTGTGAGGTCCATTTGTTGATGCTTCACTAAAGGGTGAACACTATTTTTTAAACATAGTTGACGATTTCAGTAGGTTTATCTGGTTGCACCTAATGAAGAATAAGTAAGAAGTTAAGAACATTTTCTAAAACTTCTGTAATTATGTCCAAAATCAGTTCTCTGGAAGTATCAAGGCTATTAGGACAGATAATGGTACTGAATTCATAATGCCTACTCTCCTTAATGAGAAAGGAATCATTCATCAGAAGTCATGTGTGTACACTCCCCAACAGAATGGGATAGCAGAAAGGAAACACCAACATGTGTTGAATGTAGCTAGGGCACTAAGATTCCAATCTGGTTTGCTTACAAAGTTTTGGGGTCACTGTGTGTTACATGCCATATACCTCATAAATAGACTCCCAACTGAAGTCCTTGATGGAAAAATTCCCTTTGAGTTAATGACTGGAAAGCCTGTTGATTACAGTCAACTCAGATCATTTGGTTGTCTTTGTTTTGGTGCCACACTGCCACATGAAAGGACCAAGTTTCAACCAAGGGCAAGAAAATGCATATTTCTGGGATATCCAGCTCACACAAAAGGTTACATTCTATATGATATAGCTGATAATTCTATTTTGGTGTCTAGGGATGTTAAATTTCATGAGCACATTTATCCCTTCAAAGAGGCAGCCTCTGCAAAGCCAGAATCCACAAAGGATGTGATGTTCAATCCTTCACTGCCCCTGGTTCCCACATGTATAGACAGTGAGTATCCTCTTTTGAGGCTAGAATTAGATGGCCATATCAGTAACCAAAGTGATGAAAGCAATGAAGACATCACAATTGCTCTTGATTGGGAAAATGGGGTGACCAATGAGACAGGAGTTGATCATAATGCTTATACTACAGTTGATCAGCAGTGTGATGCTGAAACATTAGATGATCATAGCTCATCAAGCCATAATGACAGTCAATGCCTCAGGAGATCAACAAGAACAAAAAGTGCACCTCTCAAATTACATGACTACTACTGCCAACACCTGTTTATTGACTGCTCAGAAAAAAGCACATCTCCATATCCTATCCACAAATACACCAGTTTTGATCCCTCTTTGTCTAGAGTTTCTACTGTCTCAACTCCATCTGAACCTCAGTCCTACAATGAAGCTGTTAAAAAAGATGAATGGAAGAAGGCCATGAAATCTGAAATTGAAGCCCTTGTCCAAAACAATACTTGGATACAAACAGACTTGCCTGATGGAAAAATGCCTATTGGATGCAGATGGATTTACAAAATCAAGTATAAAGCAGATGGATCTATTGAGAGGTATAAAGCTAGACTGGTGGCAAAAGGATATACTCAACAAATGGGGGTAGATTACACCGAAACCTTCTCTCCTGTGGCAAGAATGACAACCATAAGAACCTTCTTGGCAGTGGCTGTGGCTATGAATTGGGAAATCCAGCAGCTTGACATCAATAATGCTTTCCTGCATGGGGATTTGCAGGAAGAAGTTTACATGGTCCTTCCACCAGGTTTTGTGAGTGATAGACCTAATCAGGTATGCAAGTTGCTTAGATCTCTATATGGTCTCAAGCAGGCCAGCAGACAGTGGAATGCAAAACTCGCTCATGCCCTTGTGACTGATGGCTTTTGTCAGTCTACTGCTGATCCTTCCTTGTTCACAAAAAGGTCAGGTACATCTTTCACAGCTCTACTTGTATATGTGGATGATATCTTGATAGCTGGTACAGATTCAACACAGATCACAAAGCTGAAACAGTTCCTGGATCTTTCCTTCAAGATAAAAGATCTTGGCAACTTCAATACTTTCTGGGAATTGAAGCTACTAGAAGTTCTAAAGGCATTAATCTGTGTCAAAGAAAATACACTTTGGACATTTTGAAGGAGAATGGGTTTCTAGAAGCTAAGCCTGCCAAGACCCCTTTCACTACAGGCCAAAGATTGAATACTACTGATGGGAAGCCAATTGCTAATCCTGAGCATTATATATAGAAGACTTGTTGGGAAACTTCTATATCTGACTAACACTAGACCAGACATATCCTATGCTGTACAACAACTAAGCCAGTTTGTAGATAAACCAAGTGACATCCATCTCATGGCTGCACACAGGGTGCTTAGATTCTTAAAAGGATCACCTGGCAGAGGCTTATTCTATGCTGCAAATTCATCTGTTAAACTGCAAGGATTCTTAGACTCAGATTGGGGGACTTGTACTGAATCCAGAAAATCCATCACTGGATATTGCATCTTTCTAGGGAACTCTCTAATTTCCTGGAAAACAAAAAAAAAAAAACAAGCAACTGTGTCTAGATCATCCTCTGAGGCTGAATATAGGGTCTTGGCTACTACCACTTGTGAGATCCAGTGGCTTACTTACCTTCTCAAAGATTTGCAGGTTCACATTGATGAGCCTACCATTTTGTATTGTGATAACAAATCAGCAGTTTCTATTGGAGAAAATCATGTCTTTCATGAGCGTACTAAGCATATTGATATTGATTGCCATGTGGTGAGGCATAAAGTGCAAGAAGGGTTGATCAGACTCCTTGCCATCCCTAGCAACAAGCAACTTGCAGACAGTTTCACTAAGGGGCTGTCAAAACCTCTATTTGATGATTGTCAATTTAAGCTGGGCATGCAGGACCTCCATGCTCCACCTTATGGGGGGGGGGGGGTGATGAAGCATAGCACACCTAATGAGCTAGCCAAGTGATTCTTCTTCTCTCTGTTTCTTTCTGCTGTAATAAGCCTTGAGGGTTTTTTTTTTTGTCTTTTCACCCTAGAGTTAGTTATAACCGCTTTTCTTATCTGTTGTTCTCTTTTCTCTTTGTATAAAGCCTGTGGCTTGGCTAGCTTGTAAGGTCGAGATTCACCATATATTCTGAATAATATACTGCTTCCATTCTTACACCAAGATGAAGCTCTCAAACCCTAGCAACCATGCAACACTGTTTTGATCACCAGTAGTGAGTTAATGAGTTTGACTAGTTAATAGCATTAGCTGATATCTGATTACATGCAAAATGACTTTCTCAAAAAGCTGCTTTGATAAGCTTTTTGAATTTTAACGTTTTGGAGCAATAAACTGTTACAAAAAGCAAATTAATCAAACACTAATATTGGTTGTTTAACCAAATCAAAGAGCCAATGCCCCACACTGGAGTTCGAATTTGAGACCTCTTATTTGAAGGGTCACAACTATATATGCCGCTCGACCACAAAGCATTTGACAAATCAAATAGCTAATATTTGTTAAACAAGTCAAAATTAGTTGATAAGCCGATCGAATTTTACGTTTATTGTTTTAATGTTTTAACATTTTTCTTTATTGAATAAAAAAAATGGATGTGGATAGCCATGGCCATCCAAACCGTTCTTTGGATGGCTATGGTTGTCTAACGACAGCCACAACTGCTACAATAGAGATGAACAAGGATGAAATTGTCCTTATTGCAAATTGCACTACGTGTTCCCCAATGCATGCATGCATGCATGCATAATCTTTCAACTTCTTTATCTTTAATTCCTTGAATTGGTGGATCAACTTTAAGTATTGGAATGTTGACATCAAATTTTGTAGTATTTTCATATTATAGATAGGATAAATCTCTTATTGCTGGTGTATTAACATTTCACTAGTAGACCTCTTTTTGCTTATTTGTTATCTGTTGTTGCAAGTTATACTGATGTGACTATTATGCATGTGAACTCCACATATATTGTTTTAATATTTCTTTTAGCTTTTTTATTGAATAAAATAAGGCCATCCAAACCGTCCTGGCTGCCACAATAGAGATGAACAAGTATGCATCAAATTGTGGGTAAGTTATGGTGATTTACCTCCTTACCGTCATTTGTCTGCTAAGGTTATAAGATAGAGTTTACCAACTACACAGTACATTTTCTGGGTGTGGTGAGGGTCTTTCTCATCACTAAAAGAACAATGATGAAATTGTCTCAAAACCCCACAATACGATTGATAAGGCTCGATTATGCTGTCTTGTCCACAATTTGTCACCCAAAAATCAACTAAGCTACTCGTGCAGGCAAGTATTAGTTATACGGAATACTTCTTTATAGAGTTCGGGGTCTTATACGAAACCTTTTTTTTGTTTTTTTTTTACTGTTTGAAGGTGTAGTCAAACTTATACAAATAGTTTGAAGATTTATCTAATTCCTTTTCCTTTATCAAAAAAAAAAAAATCTAATTCCTTTTCCAAAACAATATAAAATAATATAAGATCACCACCTAAAAAAATAAATCACAAAAAGTGTAACGATTTTATGTATAAAAAGAATAAAAAAAAATCAAAGGATAATCACGGGACCTTCGTTCAAGTGGTGTCACGTTGCTGACCTTTAAATGACCAAATTGGGCATATCGCCAATGGCTTTTAAAGCCAACAAAGTGGTGTCACGGTACCGCTCCCTCCTTCCTTCCTAGAAGGTGTAGTTTAGTAGTTGACTCTGCTTAAATAAATAATTTTTTAATTTTTCTCTTGGTCTAGTCGTCTAGGGATCAAAGAAAGTAAAAAATGCGCTGAAATATGAGTAAAAATAGATTTTTTTTTTTTTTTTTGGTTCAATAGTTTATACTAAGATTATGATTGTAACAATCATAAAACATTTAAGATTTAAATATCTCTAATCTAACTAGAAAATAATTGCATTAAGAAAAGTTCTATTAAAATTGACTTTATTTTTTAACGATGCAGTGCGTTCTAGTTCATTGCCGTTGTATATAGCACCTATACGGCTATACAACAACATTGCACCAAATATATAAATATATATATATATATATATATATATATATATATATATATATATATATATATATATATATATATATATATATATATATATATATATAGATAGATAGATAGAGGCGGGTTCAGGTGCGGCAGTGTCTTACGGTACGATTATTTCTTACGGTGCGACAACACCAATAGTTCACCAAATATGCACCATCAACGTTAGGAAATACACCACACAAAACAGAGTAAACAGAGCCCTGCATCACCAAACACACACCATTAGGTGTGAGTAAAAACACCATACACTGTTCGGAAATACACCATTGGGGGTGGTGAGTTATATGGTGTGTTTTTTTGAGTCTGTGATGTATTTTGTGATGTTTTATTACATTTCATTGGGGTGTGTTTTTATTACACTGTTGGTGCATATTGTTAACACTGTTGGTGTATTATGAAATTTGACCGCACCGTAAGACCCCGCCGCATATGAGCGCTCTTCTCTCTCTCTCTCTCTCTCTCTCTCTCTCTCTCTATATATATATATATATATATATATATATATATATATATATATATACCAAAATACCCATCTCATAAAAATTTAGAGAACCAATGCTATTTAAGAAAAAAATTATAATTTTTTGTCATTAAGTTATATATTGAGTAATTATTGTTTTCGTATCTAGTTCCTGTATGTGCTCACGTTTCATCTTTAAAAGTTTATCCAAGTTGCTTTCTTTCATCTCTAGGTTTTGAAGAATTGTTATTTGTAATTCTTGAAAATTTCTCATTTTTGTCTCAAGACATTTTGCACTATAATTAGGGATGAAAATAGTAATTATCAAAGAATTAAGGACGAAAAAAATAACATAAATAAAAGGTTAAAGAGAAATACGAACGAGCACGAATAACAAGAATTAGTTTCTTGTAAAAAAAAAAAAAAAAAAAAAAAAAAAAAAAAGAACTAGTGACACAAATTAAAAAAAAAATCAATAACTCTAGAACAAAGATTACAATTCTCCCTTAATATTTACGACTAATTGGATAAAACATTATTTTTCTTGATAATAATATGAAAAAGATCCATGAGAGTGTATCTGAGAAGACACTAACAAATCTTTAATCAAACTACTCCATACAAATAAAATCAGTCTTGATCTATTTTTTGGGTGTTATTCATAATATCCGATCCATTGTCGAATCAATTACTAATCACTTGCTAAATTATAGTCTTGATCTATGATAACTTATTAAAAATGTTAATTATATTTTTTTAAAATAAAATTAAGGATCTCACACTAAACTCTTTTTTTTTTTTTTCTTTTCTTTTTCTCCAATACGAAGGGTTAATTAAACTTTTCCAAACGGTTCGAAGATTTATCTGACCTCTTTTCCAAAACAAAATAAAATAATATAATATCACCACATAAAAAAATAAATTACAAAAGAATATAGCGATTTTGTGCATTAAAAAAAAAAAATCAAATTCAACACCTTTAACATCAAACTGGTGTCAGGTTGCCGGCCTAAATGACCAAATTGGACATATCTCCAATGGCTTTTCAAAGCCAATTTATTATTATTAAATCACCCCTCCTTACTTCCTTCCTAGAAGGCTAGAAGGTGTAGTTCAGTCTTCAGTAGGTAACTCTTGGTCTGGTCATCTAGGGATCAAAGAAAGTAAAAAATGAGTTGAAATAAGTTACACTTGTGTAAAACATTCTTATGAATTCTTATTCGATAAGTTGTGTTAATATGCTGATGTAATATTAATTAGAAATAAAATATTTGTTATTTATAAGGAAAAACGTAATAATTTTTAGGACAAATTTAATATTTTTACATTTTGATGTGAAAGTATAATTTTTTTAATCAAAAATATTATATATTTTTCCGTAATAATTCATTTTACACCATAATTAGAGATCAAAATAGCAATTACAAGAGAATTAAGGACAAAAGAAGTAACCTAGACGAAACGTTAAGGATCGAGCAAGAACTAGGGATAATAATAACAATTATCTAATAATTTTGGGAGGGAAATTACAATTATCTCTAATATTTTTGAAGATTGAAAGAAAAATGCTATTTTTTTTTATAATAATATTAAAAGGGAGCCCATGCAGGCATGGATGAGAAACAACACCTACATGTCTTTTCTCAAACTATACCATACGAACAAAATCATAATCAATGAGAACAATAGTTCGGAGAATAATCTTATTATTGATTAATCTATAATATTTAATGTATAAATATGTATTTATAAGAATATAAAGAGTATGTCCTGGTCAAAATAAGAATGATAAATAATACAAGAAATTTTAGCATTTTCATAATACAGAGTCTTAATATAGCCTTCACGGTAACTACCCTAGAAAACATATGTTGAAGAAAGGTCTAGCCACTATGTTTAACTGAGTTACCATAATTTACATCCTCCTAGATGTCTTGGGCTGTGATGTGGGGACCCTTAAGGTTGGGGATTTAACATGTGGGAATTATGTGTTGAAAAAAGAAGGAATAAGGGTCAAATAAGTCATTGAACTGCACACAATAATGCAATAATTATGCCACTAAACCTTAAAAAAAAAAAAACTACAATTTAATTTCTAAACTAATCAAATTCATGCAATTAATCTAATTTTCAGATTTTTCAAATTTCTAATAGGTCACCACAAATTTAAAATATTTTTTCAAAATTATTATTTAAAAATAATTATTAAAAAGAAAAAAAGAGCGTCTTCCCCTGAGACGAAGAGTTTCTTCATATCTGGCCATGGAGACTTTAAAAAAAATTAAATAATTAGTTTAGAAAAATATTTTAAATTTGGGATGACCAGTTAGAAACTTGAAAAATCTGTCAATTAGACTAATTGCATAAAATTAATTATTTTAAGAATTTAGATTCAGTGATTTATTGCATTATCAAGTACCGTTAAATATCCTATTTAACCCTTATCCTTAAAAAAAAAAAAAAAAAAAAAAAAAAAAAAAGTGGGGGGAGGGGGGGGGGTGGAAAGGAAGGATAATTTCGATTTTCCAAGTATTTGGGAAATGAGGATTGTTTAAAGAAAAAAAAAAAAAATAGAATTATCGTGGTCGTGAGTCGTCAGATTTGAATTGAAGTTTCCAGTGTATTGATTTCCCGGTTTCTCCCACACTTCCTTTTTAAGAAAGCAATTGACCCCACAGCCCAACTACTAACTGGACTTATTCTTCTAGACGCATTTACGCATCTTTAAATCTCACGCGGAAATTCCCACCTTACTAAAACCCTCTCCTCTCCTCTCCTCTCCAACAATCCCACAATTCTCCCTTCAAACGTTAATTAATTCTCGTAAGTTCAAGAATCCCAGGAAACAAGAAATTCAGCAAAGCGAACCCAATAATATAATGTTGAAGAATCCGGGGTCTTTGTTCTCCTTCGGGCGGCTGAACAAGAAGCGCTCCGCCGCCGGCAGCGGCGGAGACGGCGGCGGTGGTGGTGGAGCGAGTCATAGCTCTGGGTTGCGCTGGAGGTTGAAGACGAAGAGCAAGAAACGGCCGTTCAGGTTTCTGGTATGGTTTGTAGACAGTGTTGTTTTCAAGATTGCTTCGTTCTTGGAGGCTGTGGTTTTGGTGTCTAGGCTCGCTTTCTTCTTCCTCTTCTGCGGCTGCCATATCTGATCCAATTCTCAGATTTTACTTTCTTGAACCTCTGTTTCTTTGGTCTTTCGATCAAATTTCTTCAATTCTATGTAAATAATATATATAATTAAGCTAATTTGATATCATCATCAGCTTTGCCCATGCTCCATCTTGTACTTTAATTTGTTTTCTACTTCAATTCATTCTTTGGCAATTACATTGCTTAATTATAAAGTCCCGCCCAGTTCATTCAATGCAGTGGAATATGCCCGGCAAATCTCATTTTCTACTCCAACTTTTATTCTCACACACATCATCTTAGATATATTCTCACACACATCATCTTAGATAATGTAGACACTTGTATTGAGACTCACATGAAAAAAATAATTTATAACATCATGGAGTAAAATTTAAGGAATAAGATTTGAGAATCAATGTAGTGAACTCATATGCATGTATGGGGTTAATGTGTTTACGCAAATTATTTTGTGGACCAGAGTTCCTTAAGGTGGACCCGAGTCTAAAAGTACACTATTTACATATTGAATATTCACAATTTATATATTGAATGTTTAAAATTTACATATTAAATATTGACAATTTAAATTGTAAACATTTAGTATGTAAATTGTGTATTTTAGACATGAGTTTATATTGCAAGGTGGGTCCGAGTCCATGGTATAACTGCTGTTTTGTTTCATTGAGCTATTTATCATGGATTCAAAACTTGACTGTTGGGTCCCGAAATGGGCCAGATGTGTGTCACAGTTTGATTTTTGTTAACATTTTATTAATTATTTGTTGATTCCATAGCACAGTGTAGCACATATTCTTTTTAGTGCGATTTAATTAGCTCAAGTTTTGTGAGTGAGTTAATACTAGATTTAGTCCTTTAACTTCACCTACTAAATCATTTTTAATTGTAATCTACCATTGACTTCACACTCAACATTGCCCGTTCACATGAGAAAAACTTACTGTGAATTGTAATTGGAAAGCATGCGTTTAATACTTTAGGACTAAATTTGATAGTTTTAAAATTAAAGTCAGTGATTAAAATTGAAAATGAATGACAAAATTCGAAATTCACTCTTTGTAAACTATAACATAAGAGTGGAATTTGCCCCGCGTACATCTTCATATAACGGCAGTGAGTTTCCTTGTCATTAAAGTATTAAAAAAAAAAAAAACTTAGAATGTTATTATATGATGACAAATTTATATTGGTTGAAATAATGGATATAGTTAGTTGTATTATGTTTGTGCAGAGTTGCGATTCAATATTTAGGCTATGTTTGGTTAATGGGTTTATACATTAATAATGGAAATCAAAATTATAGTTAGTTGTTGGTTGACAACATTTAAAATACAACAATGGATTTGATAAATCCTCCAATTAAAAATTTCATTCCCTAATTAAAAAGGAGTATTATTTTCTCTTATTGGTAATATAATTTTAAGTTTGGATTAGTATTTTTAGATTTTTGTTTTGATTTTTTTTTTTGTTTATAGTGATGCTTTCGATGTCATTATATTAGGATCAATTGTCTTGATTTTTTTTTTTTTTTTGTATTTTTAAAACATTTATTCTCATTATCAAGTCATACATAACCAAATATAAATATTGATAATCATTCTAATTTCACAAAACTCATTACCATTGTCAAGTGTTTAATTCTCATTCTGATTTTGATTTTCATGTGCGAATAAAACACACTATCAGTTAATGCTGGGCAGTCATTGTTTGCCGGCTTCAAAGGAAAATTTTTCATTATAAATTATACATATATATAAAATTAAAGGATGTGTTTTGAAATTAAAAAGTGTATAAATATATAATCTAAAAGACTAGAATATTGAGCTGTTAATAGACGTTATTATTACGGTTGGAATCGGATCGAGCGAGGTTGTTTTTGTACCAAATGGAAGGTTGAAGTAGCCTCTCAAGTAATGCTTGGTCGGAGGTTTATCCTATCTCTTAAATTGGAGATTTTCCATAACTTGAGCTCTACGATACACCATGTATATATGATTTTAAAAAAAAAAAAAAGTTGCTATTTTGGGTAACCTGATAATTACAATATTTCAAATTTTACTCTCCGTAATATTTTTGGTATGAGTCAATCAACTATGGATAATATAGGATAATTTACCTTCTTGTAATTCTTTGTTGGCAAGGGTCACAAGCCGAGTTTCATCCTTTGAGTAGTGGTTTCTCGTAAATTAAAGAATGATGTTATATTTCCATCCTAATTCCTCTTCTTACTTTAGGCGTCAATAAAATTATTTTTGTCCATTGACTACTATGAATTGGTCAATCCCACCCAACGTTAAAAAGAAAAAGAATATATTTATTAATCGAATATTGTCTTTCAAAAAAATAAATTTTTTTATGACGCTAACAATAGATATAAGCATGATATCTACCATCAAAATGTTACAGTCACATAAGAAATTAAAGTAAAATCATGTGAGAAATGTAGTATTACTCTATCATTAATAAATTAATCAAATCATTATAATTTTTATTATTTGGCAAATTAAACAAATAAAATATAATCTAAGTTATAAATTATATTTTGTACTACGTGGTCTTCGAGGATTAATAATTCCCGCGATAATAGTGATTTATTTTTATAAGAAAAGGATAAAATTAATGTATTAACTCAAAAACTGAGGATAATCTTAGGGATCGGACTAACCTCCCAAATAAGACGTACAAACTGAGAGCTAGAAACCTAACTAGAGCTTTATGTTTTAACTGGTTTGTTGACAATAGTGAATTTTCTTCTTCTACAAGAAATCATTTTATTTATATTATCTTACAAAAGTAGTTTTGGAACATAGTCTTGCGCACACATACCGTTGAAACCATTTTATTTATATTATCTTACAAAAATAATTATATATGGTACATAGTCTTGCGCACACATATACCGTTGGTCAAATACGAGTATACCCCACTACTATAATATAATAAAATAAGTTATGAATTATTTAGGTAGGCCGGTGACGCGGTAAGAAGTTAGTACATTTCATGCACTAAATTAAAGATGTAAATGGCATTTTGTAGGTTTGAATCTTCGAAGATAAGCGGGAAAATAAATCATGAGATATGTCTTTTTTGGTAGGATTTAAATTTTGTATCACATAACTATTAACAAAGTAAGGAGTTCTTGCCAATTATCATGTAGTGTGATGACATCCCGGTTAATCATGAGTATTTCAAAAAAAAAAAAAAAAAGTAAGGAGTCTTTACTTCATTTATCTTTTTTTTTTTTTTTTTCATTTTTTCTTCTCCATTTCTCCAGTTTTTCATTTCTTCATTCCACCAGTTTTACATTTATCTAATTTTCTGATTTTATTAAATACAAACATCCTATAAGCATTATTTGTACATAATAATAATAATAATAATAATAATAATAATAATAATAATAATAATAATAATAATAATAATAATAATAATAATAACAACAGCAACAACAACAATAACAACAACAACAATAATAAATGAAGCGTCAAAATCTAAAGGCATTGTTCACTCGTGTCTTTCTATTTCTCCATTTGGAGAAGTTTGTTTATGAATTCTCCAAATTCATTAAGCGGAGAATGGAGATGGAATAAGAATTTGGAGGAGTAAATTTAGTAAACAAGTTTTTCATTTTTCATTTTTCATTTTTCATTTTTCTACCTCTATCTCTCATTTTCTTTCTTTTTTTTTTTTTTTTTTTCCAAAAAATCCTCCATTTCTCCACTTTGATAAATAATCCCTAAAATTTATGAAACTATTTTAGATTGGTTGAGCACTTGAGCAGTTAAACTATGCTCTAGTGCATAAATGGTATTTTATACATTATTTATATAAAGTATGATAATTATATTTGATACTTGATATGGATGAGAATATAGATTGTTCTGTATTCAATCATAATGTCTGAGAGTACAAAGAGTGAATATATAGATACTAGATAGAATCCTAGTCTAACACGAATAATATAGTCCTAGTCTAATATGGATAACATAGTCCTAGTCTAATATGGATAACATAGTCCTAATATTCCCCATCAAGCACAAGGTTGGCTAGCCAAAACATTGAGTTTGTCACGGAGAGAATTAAAACGAATAGACGAAAGAGACTTGGTGAAGATATCTACTAGTTGATCCTTGGTTGAAATAAAGTGCACCTCTAACTCCTTTTTGGCTAATTTATCGCGAACAAAATGATAATCAATCTCAATGTGCTTCGTGCGGGCATGAAACACTGGATTGGCACATAAGTAAGTAGCTCCCAAATTATCACACCATAGTCGAGGAGGAGACACAGGTGGGATGCCGATCTCGTGTAGCAGAGAAACAAGCCATGTAACCTCAGCAGATGCATCAGCCAGTCCCTTGTATTCTGCTTCAGTTGAAGAACGTGCTACTGTTCGTTGCTTCCGACAAACCCAAGATATAAGATTACTCCCCAAGAACACAGCAAAACCACTAGTAGACTTGCGATCATTCGGATCGCCAGCCCAATTTGAGTCAGAATAGGCGTGAATATCCATCTACGCGGACCGAGAAATACGCAGACCAAAATGCAGGGTGTCTTTGACATATCGTAAGACTCTTTTTAGAGAGGCCCAGTCCGTAGTAGTGGGGGCATGCATATGTTGACACAAGAGATTAACAGCATAAGACAGATCAGGACGAGTTACCGTAAGATATTGGAGAGCACCAGCAAGACTTCTGTATTGTGTTGGATCGGCATAGGGAGTGGCAACATCGTCGGCGGTTTTCGTGGTAGAGACAGGCGTGACCACTGGCTTACAGTCCACCATGCCAGCACGTTTGAGAATATCCTTCATGTACCGTTGTTGAGATAAAAGCATACCACCAGATAACGGGACAGTTTCAATTCCCAAAAAGAAAGAAGGCACACCCATATCACGAACTTTAAACTCAAGTGCCAATTTATTAATAAGAGCAGTAACACGGTCTGAGTCAGACCCCATAATCAAAATGTCATCAACATACACCAAGAAATAAAGACGAACATTATCACGAAAATAGATAAAAAGAGACACATCAGTCTTTGAAGGCGCAAATGTAACAACCCAAAAAATTTATTTTATAAAACCAATTTTAAAAAATTCCAAAATAATCATTTTCACTCCATTAAATTTTTTTGCGATCTATTGGTGTTTGAATAAATTATTTTTGTCACATTTTAGATTAATTCGACACCAAAACTCATTTTATTCGAAATTCTTAAATTTTCGGGTACTTCGCGTACCAAGTTTTAAATCGAGAAATCAATCTGAGTGAAACCGAGAGAATTCAAAAAGACTTTAAACAAGGGTTCATCTAGATAACCTTTTGAGAAAATTCTTTTTAACACCAAAGTATTTAAAATAGCATTTCTAGTGGAGCATGGTGGACCACTAGACATCCAAAGCCTTTCCTATCTCATCTTTTACCCATAGAAATTACTCTTTTGCCCTCACCCAATCATTTGCTTTCTACCTAGGGTTTTGCACCCTATATAAACAACACTATTCATTTGTTAAACTTTGATCTCCAACCTTGCCTCTCCCAAACTTGTGTCTGATAGAAGCAAAAGAAGAAATTGCAGTAAGTTTTCCTTCACTCATTCTTCATCTTAGCTTAAGGTTTCTTCTCCTTTTAGCTTTCAATCTGTGAGGCTTCTTAGTCTTGACTTGTGTTTGAGATGTTTAGGTGGTGAAGGAGGTGGTGTTTGAGTAAAGAGGAGGTAGAGATCCATACAAGAAGAAGAAGCTACAAGAGGTATAACCCCATGGGCTCCCTCTTTGAGTTTTGGCTCTGTGAAGCCTTTGTTATTGAGTAGAAATGAGTAGGAATTATGAGATTTTGTTGTGTTTATGCTTGGAAGTGATCTAATATTTGTCTTTGAGTGGTTGAGAATGTTTTGGACTTGTTTGGTTTGATTTTGCAGATGAAAATGGCAACTGGTGCACACAGATCAAACTAGCGGCCTTAGCCGCGGCCCATCAGGAGGGCCGCCGGCTAGAGCCGGAGTTTCACGGGACTAGGGCACGGCCTTAGAGGAGGGCCGCCGCCTAGTCCCGGTATTGTAACGGGGCACATGGGGCGGCTCTTGAGGAGTCCTGCCCCAAGTCCCTGAGTATTGATCTGGGAAGAATTTGTGCAGTGGTCGGGCCCTTGTGGCTCAGCTACGTGTCATTTCGGGCCAGGTGTCACGGGCCCTTGTGGCTCGGTACCTCGGGATCGTCTCGACACACGTTTTGGCTTTGATTTTGTTGATTTTGGATAAAAAATGAGTATGTTATGAAGGATTTGTTGAATGATTTGCTACACAGTACATATTTTGCTAAGTTCACTGTATATGAGAAATGCTTGACTATGTGATCTGATGATATTTTTGTATTAAGTAGAGAAGCATGATCATTTGAGAATATGATTTAATATGAAATCATGACTAAAATGTGATATTTGATCAATGAGAATTGAAGCATATTTTGTTGGTAGAAACGTATAGAATTTGCAATGTTGCAAACCGAGCATGATATTATAATCTTGAGTATTTTATGGTTTATATACATGGTTTAGAAGCATGTTATAGAGTATTTTGCATCTCACATATGTCATATTTCAAAAATGCATAAGGGGTCAACGTTAGCCCAAGTATTACTTTAAAAAAGTCATGGGCATGTGGTATATCATTCTTTGTTGCATTGAGGAGTAATAGAGTTGTTGCATACATGAGATTGATGCATGAGAGATATATCTATGTATTACCTATATCGGTGAGGTTTTGGAGGATCCCGTTTGGACTATGTCCTCTCGGATGAATTTATGGACATTGCGGTCCCAGTATATGTAACGCGGCGTATTCCCACGTTACGAGGTCAGAAACTGCCCGCCAGGCTTGGAATCCTGGTCAGGGGGTGTGCACACTAATAGTTCGATACCTGATTCCACAGAGTGAGAACCACGAGATTGGTTCCGTAGATGATAAGAGATATTGGGTCGGATTTACGCCGCTCCCGATGAGGCAATTCACGCTACGGTGAAACCCTGAGCCGTCTACGAGTGAGAAGAAAAGAAAGTGAGTCAAGAGAGACTCAAGAGAAAAGAAAGTGAGTCAAGAGAGACTCAAGAGAAAAGAAAGTGAGTGAAGAGAGACTCAAGAGAAAAGAAAGCGAGTCAAGAGAGACTCAAAGAGACCTCCACAGAAAGTACTCTATTTTTACAACGAGTGTACATGTGTATATATTTATAGTATTGCACGAGATTGCATATGAGTATGAGTATAGTATTGCACGAGATTGCATATGAGTATGAGTATAGAATTGCACGAGATTGCATATGAGTATGAGTATAGAATTGCACGAGATTGCATGTACTATAATATTGCACAAGATTGTATTTGAGTAGAATATCGTATGTGTTTGTATAATGAAAATATTGATTTAAGTTTGTACATCGAGCATGAACGTATAGTCATATTTGAAGCCTTGTATATCCAGTTTATGAGATGAGAATTTGAGAGCATGAGAATACCTATTATATAGTTTACTAGCATGAGATTACTTGTAAGCATGAGTTGCTTGTTAAGTTTATTGTGAAGTTTACATGTTGAAGTATCTAGGTTGTTAAGTCTTATGTTTTGAAGCATGTTTGTTGATATTATAAGTTGCAAGCATCTAGAAAGTATATGATAGATCTAAAGATGTATATGAGATGAGTTTGTTGTTTACAAGTGAAATCAAATGTTTTCAAAGTATATTCTATAGTACTTTACAGGGTTGAGTGTGATTATACTTAGCTTCGTGCTAACGGGTGTTTTCCTATTTGTCTATGTGTTGCTTGCAAAACCCCTTTCAGGTGGGCCCAGCAGTGAGAAGTGATCGAGTTAGATTAGTCTCGTAGTTTGAGATGTCTAAACTCTTATGCTTTGTTGATGACTTTATTATCCAGATTTTAGACTTATGTTGATTTGTAGACTTTGATGATGTAGACTTTTGGGGTGACCTTTTTCCCCCTTACGATTTCAGTTATATTATGGATGTTAGATATTTAATTTATTTCTAGTTCTACCCCTTAGCCTGTGCAATCACCATAGAGTGGTGGTTGTGGCGGTGACATTCCCACTAGTTATCTTTTAGCTATTTATTTCCGCTGCTTAGTTTATGATAATCGTGGTTTAGATTTATGATTAAGAGTTAGAAAAGTGGGGTGTTACAGCAAAGCCCACAAAGACTAGAAAATCATGTAGCCTTGTGAACCATGCACGTGGAGCCTGTTTGAGACCGTAGAGAGATTTTTTAAGCAAACACACATGATCAGGTAATGACCGATCCTCATAACCAGGTGGTTGGCGCATGTAAACAGTCTCAGCTAGCTCGCCATTCAAAAAAGCATTGTGAATATCCAACTGGCAAATAGACCACCCACTCGATACAGCTAAAGATAAGAGAAGATGTACCGTAGTGGGTTTAACCACAGGACTAAATGTCTCAAAAAAGTCCTCTCCAACAACCTAATTAAAACCCTTGGCCACCAATCGTGCTTTATGACGTTCTATTGAACCATCGACCTTCCGTTTGGTTCTGAAAACCCACTTGCAACCAACAACATTCATACCTGGTTGAGAAGGAACAAGACTCCATGTATGATTATGAACCAAGGCATTGAACTCTGCGTCGATTGCATCACGCCACTCAGGGAACTTGACCGCCTGAGAGTAACAGGTAGGCTCAGACACCACGGTGGAAGTAGTGGTTAAGGCAACATGTTGATGCAGACCCGAGCTACGAGTGTTCATGCCATGCGACCGAGGAGGTGGAGTGGATCGCCGAGGACGCCCGCGCGGTCTGCCGCGCTGCTCAACCTACTGGTCCGAGACAATCCGCTCACTCGATGCGGACTGCTCGTGACCAGCACCGTCACCATGGCCAGAAGCCAACACGGGCTCGTCAATCTGCCGAGTGCCATCAACAAAGGTGGCCGAGACATCATTCCCTCGGCTCGTCACAACCGGTGTGGTGGCCCACGGTTCGGACCGTGGCTTAAGAACCTGCGAGGCAATAGGAGAAACAAAAGGAAACACAGCCTCATCGAACCGCACGTGCGACAGATAAAAACCTTGTTAGTGTTAGTATCTAAACAACGATAGCCACGATAAGACGAGGGGTAACCCAGAAAGACACACGGAATGAACGAAATTGTAGCTTATTTCGATTATATGGACGCAAAACAGGAAAGCACAAACAACCAAATACACGCAAGTAAGAGTAGGATGGGGGAGAACGATGCAAACGAAAGTGTGGTGACTCGTCAGACAAAACACGAGTGGGCATTTTATTTATAAGATAGACAGTAGTCTCAAAAGCATAGTCCTAGAAACGAGAAGGAACAGATGCTTGAGCCATTAAGGACAGTCATGTCTCAACAACATGACGATGCTTGCGCTCCACCCGTCCATTCTGTTCATGATAGGCACAAGATTGCCTGTGACGAATACCTAGAGAAGAAAGGGTGGGACCAAGCTTCTTATATTCTCCCCCTAAATTAGATTGAAAAGAAATAATCTTGCGAGAAAAACAACGTTCAACAAGTGACCGAAACTTATCAAATATGCCATATAATTCAGATTTGGCACGCATCGGATAATACCATATATACCGTGTGTAATCATCCACAAACAACACAAAATATTTAAAGCCATTCACAGAAAGTAACGGCGCAGGGCCCCAAATATCATAATATATTAATTCTAAAGGATTTGTACTAGTAGTTTCAACACGAGATAATGGAAAATGTGATGATTTTCCCAATTGACAAGAGGAACAAACATTGGGAAGATCTTTCGAATTAAAAGTACTTACAGACGAAGACTCTAAAATTTTGCGTAAGACTCGAGTGTGCGGATAAGACTCGAATGTGCGGATAAGACTCGAGTGTGCAGATGCCCCAACCGCATATGCCAGACAAAAGAGGAACGCGCAGCAACGAATGCAGCTGGAGCAGGAGAGGACGCAGGCCAGGAGTACAGGCCATCAGATGCATGCCCTTTAAATAAGACTTTCTTGGTCAAAATGTCTTTCACAAAGAAACAAAGTGGGTGAAACTCAAAGAAAACATTATTATCTTTGGCAAAACGCTGGACAGATAATAATGAACTAGAAAGATCAGGAACATACAAAACATCATTTAACTTAAAAGACCTAGAATTAGTGGCTAACGAAGCTGAACCAACATTAACAATAGGCAAACCTGTACCACTGCCAACACGAAGAGTCTCAGGGCCGATAACCCGTTGCAGAGGTCAACAAAGAAGGATCGGGCGTAGCATGGTTGGTAGCACCAGTATCAGGAAACCACTCATGTGGACCACCCGAGTCATCACCAGAAACGGCTACATTCGCCTGAGGAGCCGATGAGGGTGAAAAATGCTGAGAACCCGGAGCCCCTGAATATCGCCGTAAACAATTGGCTCCTGTGTGACCGAAACATTTACAAATTTGACACGGATCATCATAGCGCCAAAAACAATTGGCTCCCGTGTGACCGAAACCTTTACAAATTTGACACGGTTCATCATAGTGTCATAAACAATTAGCTCCCGTGTGACCGAAACCTTTACAAATTTGACACGGTTCCGTCGCCGCCGAACAAGTTCTCATTGTAATCATGGAACCACATCAACCAACAATTGTAATTAGCAACACTCTTAAGCGCTAAACCCTAGCTCCATGAGAGAAAACCTGGAAACTGATACCAGATGAGAATATAGATTGTGTTGTATTCAATCATAACGTCTGAGAGTACAGAGAGCGAATATATAGATATTAGATAGAATCCTAGTCTAACACGAATAACATAGTCCTAATCTAATATGGATAACATAGTCCTAATCTAATATGAATAACATAGTCCTAATAATATGAACACTACCAGTTTTTTTTTTTTTTTTTGTCATTGAAAGGTGATTGAAAATTGAGTGTTAATGGACGAAAATCTGAATAGATAGGTCAATAATTGACGGACGTGGCCACCAAATTTCTAATGATTCGGTGTTCAGACTTCAGAAAGTTTTAAAAATAAATCACGATTGTAAAAAAAAAAAATGGAGTTATTATTCGATATACAATCTAATTCGGGAGGTATGAACTATGAAGACAATTACAATCCATCACCTTAAGTGGAGCATCTTAATGGTCTTTTTCCAAACGTTCACTCCTTGATTAAGATATCTTTTAGTAGAATTTAATGATATACACTCATAATCAATTTGACCAACTACAACGAGGATAGAAATTCCCATCATAGTCGTGCGTATTAAATAATCAATTTTGATTCTAATTATAGTCCAATTAAAGGAATAACTAATGAGAAATCAACACCCTCCATCATAGTTAGACACATCAACACCCTCTATCATGAGAAATCAAAGGTTAGGATTTTACCCTTTCTAAACTTTCAAGTTTGCAACTGTGGACCACAGTCTAAAAACACATAAAATACATTTTTCTAACTCATAAAATACATTATCTTATTCCAAAAAAAAATTATTATTCTAATACATATAAAGTATATTATTCTGCCAAGGACCTTGTGGTCTAATGGCACCAAATTGAAGTCCCACATGGGAAGTTGTGGGTTTGAATCTCAGGCACTATTAGCTCTCTGTGCTTCAGTAGGTTCAAGAATTTTTTTTAACACATTCGTTGCTTTGGACCGTAGTCCACACAATAATTCTTGTCCACAAAAGGCGAAATCCGTCGTCCAAACACCCCACACTTTGCCCCGACAAAAATTATGGAGGGAATAAATCACAATAACTCAGCAACCCATTAGGTATGAGGATCAACCTAAGGTGTTTCTTCCTGTATTGAAAGCAGTCTTGAAAATGCTCTCTGGTTGGCATCCTACAATAAATCAATTTGTATTGTTTTCTTTATTACTGGATGCATCTTATTTCTCAAATATATTGATCAATTTGTATTGTTTTCTCATTTTCTGTTGTTTACTGCAGATCCTTGAGCCCTCCATTGATGAGTTTGATTAAAGCATTAAAGCAAATCATCATCCAAAAGGATATGTCTACAACAATCTAAAACCAACTTTCTGCAGCTACATCATACATCATAGCAGAGCAACTGCTAACCATTTTATTCCCGTTCTTCCCCGTGGGGGCTAAACAATCACGAGTCGCTGATTCGTTGCAGGCCGGGCATTGAAGTTCCCGCCAGGAAAGACTCGACGAGCGTGAGAGCTAGTTTGGGCCTATGCAGAGCGACTTCATGGCCTGCTCCTCGTACAGCAACAAACGTCAGGCCTTCGTATTCTTGTGTCCATCCCCCAACCTATTTCATGCATCAATCGTCGTAATAATTCTTTAATGAATGAATCAATGGCAACACAAAGTAGACCGAACATGTTCTGAACTTCTGAATCTAAGCAATTAGTTAGTCTAACCCATAGCCTTATAAACTCATATGTTCTCTCTAATTTTTCAATCTGAGACTCTTACCTGTCCATTGTCATACCAAGGGCGCCAGGGACTAACAGTGGGAAGCTTGAGAGCGTCTATGCTGTAACGTGTCGATGTGACAGGGATTACAGCGTCTGTATCACCACTGTTATCGAAAAACGAAAAACAAAAAAATCGTCACAAAATAGTTGTAAAAATCGCTTCAGAACTCAAGTCACACTGTTTTTAAGGAATACCAAGAAACTAGTATAAACAAAAGACAATTTAGTCTTCTCCTGCAACTCGTGATGTGTTACCATACTCGTTTTAACTTCATCAAGTTCTAAATGCAGTTTTGCCCTTATGTGTCGGGAATTAGACAGGTATAAGCTTACTAGGATACGTTTTGGGAGAGCATAAGAGACGAGTCGAGTTTTAGAGGAAAACCTGAATACCCAAATGCGAAGCCCTGCAGTTATAAGTTCTTGATAGACGTCCAACACAGTTGTAGGACAATCCTTCCAAAAGTCATATACCTCATCGCTGCAAAAAGGTAGTAAAACTAAAATATTCAGGATATTAAGTAGGGAGAAACTTCTGAACAGAAGGTCGATAACAGTATCAGATCAAAGCTTGGACGCCACCAATACCACGGATAGACACTCGGATGAACACAAAGTGGACCGAAACTAGGCTCTGACACCATATCATAATCTAAGATTGGGCCAAGGTCACTCAACTGGCCTATAATGCACATGGGCCAAACCAAACTAAAAGACTGAATCAATCAATTAGCTAGTCTAACCCATGGCCTTATAAACTCATATGTCCTCATTTGTAACTTGCTTAGTGCTTAATGATTTTGTTTTGCATATGCTTTTCTCATGATATGAAATATGGCCCCGTATTTAATACATATAGTATATGCTCAAGTGGAATTCGAACAATAAGAATCTCTTTCATTCCTCCAATTCAAAATCTCATCTGCAGATAAAAGTACCTGCAGGTTACCCATTCAAACGAGGAATTAGTGGTATGAACATGAAGAGCCTTCTGAACTTCGGGAAGGTTGAAGTAGATAGTCGAGTGCCTCTCTGTGCAGGGGTCGTAGATTCTCCTCAGAAGACCAACCTTCCTCTGTCAAAATAAAACGAGATTTTTACGAGATGTTTGGCAAGGAAAAAGTATAAATCCGAAATGAAAATCCCTATTCCCTATTGTGAGTAACCGGGCACGAGTATGTAATGTAATTATAAAAGATAAAACCATAAACGTGGTCATCTGGACTTACGTCACGTCTTTTTAACACCCTGCTCATTATACTAAAACTTTCTGTACATGTCGGGGTGAAGATGCTGTAGGTATCGATATCTCCTAGCTCGTCACTAGCAGTATCTAAAACCTTATTGCACTCCTCCGAGGGGTGGATGAACGATTGGTAGTCGCACAAAAGATTCGCCTTCTTAAACGTTTGATCAGAAATCATACCAGATGCCCACATAAACTGAAAAAGTCCCAAGTGGTCATGGTAGTCATCAGTCAAAGCATTTCCCACCTGTAACAAAGCAGACAACTTTATTCATTCATGAAAATGATAGCAACCTTATCATTCTCGGGTTTTTTGTTTTTGTTTTTCTTTTTTTTAATTTTTTCATTTCCCACCATACCATGAAACCCTTTAAGTTGATCACAACGTCTTTTACATTAGCGTTGTGCTTCACAATGGCCTGACTTAGCTGAGGAACATAATGCCCTGAAACAAAAAGAAACCGACTATCATACTAACTTACCTAATTGAGCCATTAGAGTAGGGAAATGGGGAGTTTGTGCATTTTTTTCACACAATACTTTAGCATTCAATTAACTCACCGGCATAGCTCTCTCCTGTGATATAAAACTCCCTCCCTTTATATTGTGGGAACCTTTCGAACCATTTTAGTAAAAACTCTAGCGAATCCTCAGCTGTAACACAAAAAGTTGACGGTTATCACTGCATTCTTGCAAACAAAGATTGAAAATATAGCCCGGAAAAGATAAGGTTTAGAGTGCTACCTGTCCTTTTATCGCCATGAGTAAGAATATCAGAGGAAGTATTCGAATACGAATAACCAACTCCCGCGGGAGAGTCAACAAACAATAGATTTGCAGCTGCAGAACAAAAATTTAAAATTGGCCAATTCTCCTCACAAATCACCAAAATAATCATCATCATCATATGCTTCTGAATTATTACTTTTCTCAGCAACAAATACAACTAAATTCACAAAAATTAGTTTTGAGTTTTGCACTCTAGATTGTAGTTCTAATGTGATCAAAATACCTAAGTTCCAAGAGTAAGGATTCCAGTATAGGGTCTTCCCATCTTTCTCAACATGAAAAGGCCCAACTTCCTCAGCCAATCCAAAAGCAATTGATGAACATCCAGGCCCTGCAAGACCACCAAAATGTCACTGAAATCTGCATTTACCATTCACAAAATTAAACCACACATGCACTAGTAAGATTCAAGATTTTCATAAAAATGACTTTAACTCTATGCTTGTGGATATCTGAAACACAACACAAAAGTTTAACTTTTTGTAATCAATCCAAAAAGACATCATCTTTCTCATAAACACCAGCTTCTTCAATTCAAGAAAACAAAAAGGTGGAGCCTTTCTTATCAACAGAAGGCAAAAACATCCTAGCAATGAGAGGGAAGACAGAAAGGTGTAGAGTACCTCCATTGAGCCAAAGAACAAGAGGCTTAGAAGAAGGGTCCTCCACAGCCTCAAAGAACCAATAAAAAAGTGCTCTCCCAGACTCCTGGTTCACAGTCACATACCCAGAATAGTGTGCAAAGCTGACATTGAAGCCAAGCCCTGGCAAATCCAAGACTGCGTCCAGTTTTTGCTGATCCACAGAAGAAGACCCTTTCCCACCATCAATACTGGTGGCCAGGAGAAGCACAAAGAGAAGACAACCCCAACTCAGGGCAGACATTTCCAGTGGAATTTTGGTGAGACACAAGTATCCCCCTTTCTTGAATCTTGATGAATCGGATTGACTGAAGACAATATATAATAATTAATAAGAAAGAGGGTTGTTCTGAGTCTTTGTTAAAGGTGACCTCGGATAATTTTTTTTTAAAAAAAAAAAAAGCCATGGAGTTTAGTGTTGATATTTTGTTTGTCGTCCCCACAAGTCCAGAATGCTCCTTCTCAGTTTCTCAGTGGTCAGGATTTAAGCATGTGGAAAAAGTAGCTTTCATAATAATTCATTTCTGTCCCCATTTGCTTCTGGCCCCAGGTTCGCAATCATTATTGTGTGGATTATGGTACACACAAGTTGTATGAATCATATTTTGTATATTGTAAAATAATGTATATTCAGTACAAAAATAATGTAAATTGTATTCAGAAAATTTACATTACTTTTGTACTGATACAGTACAAAAATAATGTACATTTAGTATATTAAAAATGTACATTTTGTTATGGTCCACATAACATTGGCCCACACAATAATTTGCCCCAAGTTGGGTAATCGTTATACCGTGCATCATGGTGCACATAGCAATGTGCGTCCTGCGCATCCTAAAACGACGTCATTTTGGTAAGTTTTGTATTTTCATGTATAAAATTCTGTGCATTCTATTATATAATTCTGGACATTCGAAACATAGGAATTTTCAGTTATAAAATTTTGTGTTTTCAGATATAAAATTCTGTGCATTCTATTATATAATTCTGTACATTCGAAACATGGAACTTTCAGTTAAAAAATTCTGTGTTTTCAGGTATATAATTCTGTACATTGGAAACATGGGAATTTTCAATTATAAAATTTTATGTTTTCAGGTATAAAATTATGTGTTTTCAGATATAAGATTCTGTGTTTTCTATTATACAATTCTGTACATTCGAAACATGAATTTTTTTTTTTAAAGAGTTAACAGCAGACACGCGAAAAAGTACAAAACGACGTCGTTTTGTGTCAGGGTGCACAATGCATTCATTGCATTGTTCGCCTTGGTGCACCGTATAATTTGCCCCGGGTTGGGTTCATGGCAAATTATTGTGTGGACCCGGGTCCACACAATAATGTAAGGTGGATTCGAGTTCAAAAAGAAACAATTTATTACATACTAAATATTTTCATAATTTACATTTTAAAAATTCACAATTTATAATGACTCTATATTGTATTCAAAAATTCTATAAACTTAGTAACACAATTTATATTCTAGATGTTCACAATTCTAAGACTAAAAATACACAATTTAGGACCAAAATAGACCTTGGTCCATGGTATAACAAGTGTAGGTTCATTTCTACCACCAATATTAACTACCTGTTTAGTTTGTAGAAAATATTTGACGAATGAATTTAAAATTTCTTTAAAAAATCACCGGAAGATTAATTATATTTTGTTTGGTTGATGAAAAAAAAGTTATTAGAAAAATATTGATTCTATTGTTGGTTTGAGTTTAGAATTGTAAGGAATAATGATTATAAAGACCAATATATCCTACAAAACAACAAGAACAACCACTACTGAAAATCAGCGATTTTCCAACCACCAGAAAGTGGTTGGAAATTGTCAAAATCGGGTCAGAAACCAGTGTTCCGATCACTTTTGAGATATGCAAAAATGCTTGTTGGAAATTCTAACAACCACATTAACTGGTCGAAAATCCTCATCGCATGGGAAGTTGGCAGATTAAGCTTTCCGACCACCAGGTGAGACACAAGAACAAATAATGAACAATCCCCCTTTGTTGAATCGGATTGAATGAAGACTATATAATAAGAAAGAGGGTTGTTCTGAGTCTTTGTTAAAGGTGACCTCCGATAATTTTAAAAAAAAATAAAACAAAAAACCCATGGAGTTTAGTGTTGATATTTTGTTTGTCGTGCCCACAAATCCAGAATGCTCCTTCTCAGTTTCTCAGTGGTCACGATTTAAGCATGTGGAAAAAGTAGCTTTCATATGTACACCATACATATGTAATAATGCATTTCTGCCCCCATTTGGCAAATTATTTTGTGGACGCCGGTCACTTTGTAGGATGGATCGAGTCCAACATACATAATTTACATATTGAATACTTACCATTTTGTAAAAGGTAAATTGTAAATATTTATTACGTAATTTGTGAACATTAAATATGTAAATTATGAATATTCAGTACGCATATTATGTATTTTCGAATTGGCCCCCATTTGCTTCTGGCCTTAGGTTGGGTTCATTTTTATCACCAATATTCAGTGGCGGACCCAGAAAAATAGTTGAGTGGGGGCGAAGTTCAAATAATAAAAATTGTCTATAAGTCTATAACAAAATGTCAAGCATCAAGATCTTCTAAATTAGGGACAGATTCATAAATTTTTTTCAATGGAGCGGCGAAACATTAAAACAAAAGAGATAGCTTAAAAAATGGAACACTTAAAAGTTAGCCATAAATATTGTTAGATATGAGCGAAAAATAAAACACATCAAAACTTTATAAAAATATTTATAACAAAATATGAAACATAATTAATTTGATAAAATAATTCTAATAAAAAACACATTATAAATTACACATCTCATTATTAATATATATATATATATATCACCATTAATTTGTTTTTTTTTTTGAAAGCCTCACCAAGTCACTATTATTATTCAAATTTTCGAAACCCCACCATTATTATTCAATTAGCCATAAAAACTGCATTCACGCCAGTATGGCGTAAAACAAATTCGAACCCCTTGACCTTCCATAATCCATAAGCTAACACACACTCAGCCATCTAAGCTAATCCATTTCTTGCTAACATTTGCTGTTTTCTTTTACTTATACGAAACCTTGTACTATATATATATATATATATATATATATATATATATATATATATATATATATATATATATATGTTGCAAGCATATTGAAAGTCTGTGATGTATCTACAGTTGTTTATGTGTTGAGATTGTTTGACTTAGTATGTGATCAAATGTTTTTCTAAAGTATATTCTATAGTACTTTACAGGGTTGAGTGTGGTTATACTTAACTTCGTGTTAATGGGTATTTTCCTATTTGTCTATGTGTTGTTTGTAAAATTCATTTCAAGTGGGCCCAGCGTTGAGAAGTGATCGAGTTAGACTAGTCTAGTAGTTATAGAAGTCTAAACTCTTATTACTTTTATTATGATCTTATTGGTCGAATTTATAGACCTATGTTGTTGATGCTGTTTGATGATGTAGACATCGGGGTGTCTTTTTCCCCCTTATGACTTTCAGTAAGTTTATGGATGTTAGTTAATTTATCTTTATTTCTAGTTTCACCCTTAGTTTTCTTATTAAGTTGTTTATGGACATTCCCACTAGTTTTCTTATTAAGTTGTTTATCCGCTGCTTAGATTATGTTAATTATGGTTTATAATTGTAATTAAGATTTAGAAAAAAGTGGGGTGTTACATTACGGGAGTCACTCTTTCCCCTGTTTACATTCTCACACTTGTTTAAACCCATATTTGATATTGCATGTTAGATTGACACTATGTGATTAAATACTTGAATCCTAGGAATCACATTCTCTCTCTATTATTTTCACAAACCTGCTACTCTACTTTATTAGTTTTATGATTAATCAACCATCCATAATTTTCGTTAGGATTAGCTTCACAAGAATAATTTAGTAGCTAGTGCTTGATACGCTCCACTTTCTTGTGGATCGATAACCCGATACTCCAGGTAATTATTTGTTTGAGAAATATACTACAACCACCCACATAATACAACTAATTCAGCATAACTTTGCCCAGCACCTCGTGCTCAGTTGGCACCTCTGTGGCCCTCCTTGAGGGAATGTCACACGATTTAATCCCCGATGGTGGGAGTATGACTCTTTGGACTACAACAGATGAAGAAAATGTATAGAACATATACTACTTTGTAATATCATTTGAGGAGCATCTCTCTCAAAGATGTTGTTGTGTATACATGGTCAAATTTGGAAATTTGTTTAAAGAAAAATAAACATTATTTTTAATTGATGAGGGTTGTTGCTGAGAGAGATTAGTTAAAAATAAAATATACACTAGTACTAGGATCCCGCTCTTTCATAAGGATCCGAAAAAAAAAAATCAAATACATAACCTTTTGATACAAAACTCATGTTTCACTAAATTAACTACCTCCTTTTAGGGTTAAATTATACATTTTAAAGTACATAAAATAAGGTTGCAATTGAGTCATTGAGACGCTTTCAAAAAAATCATGAGGAGAACCGGGAAATAATAATTTGTTATACTCATTTCAAAATAAAATAAAATAATAATAATAATAATAATAATAATAATAATAATTTGTTATACTTTATTCACCTCAGAGCATCCACATTAGTTGGGAAGATTTGAGAGATAATGTAAGAGTGATTAGGAAAGAGAGTGTGGGAGGGGAGAGAAAAAAAAAAGAAAAAAAAATAACAAAACAAAATTTAAAAAAAATAATAATATAAATCTGTCGCGTCAGGCGCGCTGTGCACGTGCCCGTGTAGACAATGGCTGTGCGCAAACGCGCACAGCCAATGTTTTTTTTTTTTTTTTTTTTTTTTTTCCTGACATTAACCCTTAACTTGCAGGATAAATATCTCCCCAAATAACCCCACCCCACATTTGTTATTATCCCCACCCAAGATAGTTCATCTGACATTATCTCCCTAATATCCACTGATGTGGATGCTCTCACTGCAATTGTACGCAATGAATTTATGTACGCTGTCCGAGTGTCCGCCTGTCTGACATTGAAGTCAACTTTATTGTACGGATGAGTAAATAATTTTTTCTTTGTTGGGACTTTTTAAGGGCAGAGAGAAAAAAAATTGGTTAAATAATACTCCCTATGTCTCATTTTCTATCTAATTCAGTACAGTTCACGAGTCTTGATTAAAGTTGTTTTTAATTCAATTTTTCATAATATTAAGTTTACTATTAGTATACAAAATTTATATATTTAGAAACTACACTAAAAGTACTATTAAACACAAAAATTTAAATTTAAAAATAAGTAAAAAATTATTTAAAAAATAAACAAAGAAGAAAAAGTTTGTTTGACCAATGAATAGTAAGTAGGACTGATAAAATGAGACAGAGAGAGTAATGTTTTGTTAATAATTAAAATGATCTAAACCAATGATATCGCTATTACTTTTCAGAAGGAAAGTTGCAGGTTCGAGTCCCATCCCAGTTTAGAATTGGTATAATTGTTGAATAGATATTATAAATAAATTATGGTGAAAAAAAAAAAAAAAAAAACTTGATTTCACATCTACAAATATAGCAGACTTGACAATCGATAATAGAGTCTAAAAGACGCATACAGTCACAGATAACTAATTCGGTATAAGACCGGTCACTACTAGAATTAAATAAACTATTGCAAAGAATTAAGTAGTTTCATTCCAGCTTCAAAAAAAAGTAGTTTCATTCCACGTGTACTTTGGAGAGGCCACGGTCTTTGATCCATGTGAGTACCTTTCTCATCGCCATGACTTCATCTTAGAGAGGAATGTATTGAAAATGTACTTTGGTTGGGAAAGTCATTCTATAACCTGTTTGGTTCCTGTAAAATATTTGAAGGGAAATGGAATTCAAATTCATTGGAAAACAAATTACTAGAAAAATAGATTTCATTGTTTGATTGGTGGAAAAAAAAATTATTGGGAACTCCACTAGCAAGTCTAGTTTGGGAACAACAATTTAATATAAAATGTACTAAAAATAGTACTAAAAAGTAATCACCATCATAAAATTAATAATTAATAATTAAATAATTTTGAAAAAATGGTCAAATAGACCCTTAAACTTTACTCAAAAGGGCAATTAGCCCCCTGAACTTTAAAAAAGGACAATTAAACACTTAAACTTGTTATTTTGAGTCAAATAAGCTCAATTTACCGGTAACCAACAGGTTACCGGTAAATTTTTGTCCTTAACCGCCGTAAAAAAAAAAAAACACCGGAGCAATTTCCGGTCGTCTTCTCCTCTTCTCCATGGGAGAAGACGACCGGTCTTCTGCATGGAAGAAGACGACCAGTCCAGTCGTCTTCTCTTGGAGGAGAAGACTAGAGGTCGTCTTCTCCAATGGAGAAGGCGACCAGATCTGGTCGCCTTCTCCATTGGAGAAGACGACCTCTGGTCTTCTCCTCCAGGAGAAGACGACCGGACTGGTTGTCTTCTCCACCAGAGAAGACGACCGGCCGATCGTCTTCTCCGGTAAAAGACTTTTTAAAAAAAATTATTGTCAGAAATTTTATTTTTCGGTCGGAATATCGCCGGAATTTCGTCGGAATATCGCCGGAATTTTAAATGACCTGTTATTTCAGGTAAATAACCGGCTATTGAGTTTAGATGCCTAAAAATAACAAGTTTAAGTGTTTAATTGCTCCATTTTAAAAATCAGGGGGCTAATTGCCCTTTTGAGTAAAGTTTAAGGGTCTATTTGACCATTTTCTCAATAATTTTTAAAGCGTTGATCGGTACTGATAGGGGACGGTAACAACCTTGAGGATTTCATTGTCAACATCATAGTAATTAATATCCTGAATTTGAGTATTTGTGTCTTTTCGTTTTATGGCTTTTGTTTTATTTCTTTTTATTTCTTACCAGCTTTTGTTTTATTTCTTTTTATTTCTTACCAGCTTTTGTTTTATTTCTTTTATTCCTTACCTACCTATAGCTTATATGAGTGGTTGGTAACAAAATCAAGCCAACTTCCCCTAGTGATGCTTCTACTCCCATAGGAACGTTTGGTTCGTGAAAAATATTTTAAAGGATATAAAATTAAAATTTCATAGAAAAGCAATTACTAGGAAAATAAATTTTATTGTTTGGTTGGTGAAAAAAATTACTAAGAATATTAATTATATTGTTTGGTTAAATTTGAAAATTTAAGGAATAACAAGTATAAAGACCTATATGTTCCTACAAATTAATAAGAGTAATATAATTAAGAAAGAAAGCAATGAATTATCAAAAAAAAAATAAATAAATAAAACAAAACAAAGGTAAAATAGTCAAACCATATCATTTTTACTTCCCATCTTCCATGAAAAATAAAATCTCATGTGAAACCGAACATAAAAAAAAAAAAAAACAACATTTTTCTCCGCTTTAAAGAAAAACTTTTTCATGGAAATTTTTTTCCATCTAACCAAACATCTCATCAGTCTTTCATTGCTTCTCTACTTTGTTGGACCACAATGGTGCATCTACACCACTTTTTCCCAATTTATTTATTTCTCTCAAAAGACGTAATTAAATAGGTGATACATGATTCCAGTACCAAAAAATCATAAATTTAATGATTGCTAACGTCCTTGAGCTCCTAGTACATGGTCTCCTTAGTGCGATTTATCTCTTATGTGTAATTTACTAACTATTATATCAGAGCAGAGTTTACACAGTGAACGCCCTTAGATAGTGGGGGTGGGATTCCCATGTCAACCAAAAAATCAAATCCTAATAATTTCTTATCTTATCCATTTTGAATCATACTACACCTTTGTGTTTTGTATAATATAATAACACCATAATTTTGCATTTAACTCTTAAAAAAAATGATAAGAAATTTTGTTTAGGGTGTGTTTAAAAACTAGAAAAATGACAAAATTGTTATAAATATGATTATTGTGGACATTATTATCTATATGGTAACAGTTGTAACTAATATAGTTATTATATTTTATATGTATTCATTATTACTTTGTATATTGTGATACCTTTGTATAAGTATGGTGAATGATGAATGAGAAGATATAGACCTTCCTTCTCCACTCTCTGTGTCTTCCTTTTTCCCTTTTATTTGTGTATTATTTTTTAACAAAAATAAATTATTTCTCAAAAAACATTTTCATTTATAGTGTTTAGTTTCATTCCAAAAAAAAACTACTTGGGTGTGTTTGGTTTATTTTCTGAAAAATAGGCAGAAAAGACAAAGGTCAAATACCCTAAACTTTATCCAGTTAACTCTAAAGACAAAATCAGTGACCATCGCCGATTGTCTTCTACCAGAGAACACAACCGATTGGTCGTCTTCCCATCTCAAAGAAGGCGACCACTGTTCGCTTTCTCCGGCGGAAGGCGACCAACTGGTCACCTTTTCCAATGGAAGGTGATCAGTTCGTCGTAGAGGAGATAGGTCAAAGAAGATGGTTGATACACAATGTTCGAAAGCGAAGAGAAGGACTTGTAAAATGACTTCTCCTCAAAAAAGGAAAAATTATTTTCTAGAAAAACAAGGTGATCTTCTCATTTGATTGAAATTGAATTTTCATGACTTTAATTTTTCAAGCCTTGCCAAACACTGAAAACTCGAAAAATGATTTTCAGAAATCATTTTTTAGATTTCCAAACACAAACACACCCTCAGTGTTGACGTTTTATAAATTCCAAAAATTGCAAGTTTGGGGATTTGGTTAGCTCATTTGAAATTATCATACAGAGAGAGAGAGAGAGAGAAGGGGGGCGGGGGGTGATGGAAGCAACAAGAGTGGCCAAAGGGACACAATAAACTAGATAGAATAGAGAAATAAACCAATGTTGCAAAAATCCCGCATAGGCACCAATTAATCGGCACCTAGGCGCTAGGCACTGGTCGGCCGCCTAGCGTATCACCATAATCGGTGGTCTAGGCGCCTAGCCGGCTAGGCGACCGACTAGGCCGCCTAAGTGCCGTCTAGGCCGCCTAGGCACTGACCGCCTAGGCCTCCTAGGTGCCGACTAGGCCGCCTAGGCACCGACTAGGCCGCCTAGGCACCAACTAGGTCGCCTAGTCAGCCAATTAACTATTGTTCCATTCTTTTTTAAATGAGTTATTTCACTCAAAACAACATCGTTTTGAATGAAATAATCCTAAATTTGTCAAACTCTAGGGAATGTTAGATTGCTGGGAATGTCAGATTACCTTAGGGAATGTTAGATTGCTGAGAATGTTAGATTACTGGGAATGTTAAATTCCTGTGTTTGGTTAAAATTGGGGTATATAATATAATCATGTTTGGTTTAGAATTATCTTTTATACACACTATAATATCCTTAACATATTTCATATATTTTAATAAATTTAAAAATTAAAATAAATAAATAAGATAACTGTATCATATATAATTACATGATTTTAAAATAATAACTAAAATCTTGAACTTGAGAAACAAAATTATTTTATATGCTAACACAACATATATATATATATATATATATATATATATATATATATATATATATATATATATATAATAAACTAACATAACTTTGGTTATCTTACATTACCTAAGATTTTGAAGGGAATCACATTCCCTTCAGGGGGCGTTTGGTTCAGGTTATATAACATAACCAAGGGAATGTGATATTCCAAAGCTCACATTCCAGTGTTTGGTTCATATTATCTTAGGGAATTTGACATTCCCAAGGAATGTCATATTCCCTCCACATAGGATTTTGAAGGGAATGTGATTCCCTTCAAAATATTAGGTAATGTAAGATAACCTTGGTTATCTTAAGGATATTATAGTGTGTATAAAAGATAACCCTAAACCAAACATGATTATATTACATACCCGAATTTTAACCAAACACAGAAATCTAACATTCCCAGTAATCTAATATTCCCAGCAATCTAACATTCCCTAACGTAATCTGACATTCCGTGAACCAAACGACCCTTCAAAATCCTATGTGGAGGGAATGTGACATTCCTTGGGAATGTTAGATTCCCTAAGATAATATGAACCAAACACCGGAATGTGAGCTTTGGAATGTCACAATCCCTTGGTTATGTTATATAACCTGAACCAAACGCCCCCTAGATGTTTTTTAAGTTAATATTTAATATTTTAGTATTAGCTATTAAAGTATTAAATAGTTTATAATTATCAAGTCTTAATAAATTTAAAAATTTTAAATAATATTTTTAAAAATAAAAAATAAAATAAAAAATACATTGGCACCGATTAATCTCCGCCTAGGCGCTAGGCGCTCTCCGAGCGCTCGATGGGCGCCTAGCAATTTTTTCAACCATGAAATAAACAATTATGAGTTATGAAAAGTCCAAAGATCAAATATGGCTAACTACACCCCTTAATTTTAATTTTTCCAAGAACAACAGAACATTCATAAGGAGAAAACACAGCAATAGAGTGGTAAATAACAATGCAGGATCTAGTTTATCCAAGGAGGAGCTTTTAATTGCTGGGAATTAGGCGAAATCGTTTTATCATTCAATAAAAGAGAGTTTACAAATGCAGCTCTCACTGTCTCCATTGAAAGAACTCAGTGCCGCTTATTCCTGTTGCTACTTCCCAAGCCTGTAAGACGTGGTTCGCTATTTCCTCGACCCCAACACCATGTTTCACCTACATTTGAATGATATCTGTAGCGTTAGGATCAAACGTTTATCACTATGTCAAAAGCTATAGCTCATAGCAAATGCACAACTTTATTTCTTTATACCACCGTCGCATTTTCGAGAGGCTGGGTGTTAAATTTGGCCCTTTAGTCTGAAGATTTTAGGCTTCTGCCCAACAATCCCCTAGCCACCTGGTGCTCCCAATCTCCGCCGAACATATAGATTACATGTTGAGTATTGTTAATAGTCAGAGCAAATATCAATTTTGGTCTCACGAGTCACGAGTATAAGAGAAAATGACATTTATGTTGAATTATAGAGAAATAATGTTTTTCGTACCTTAATTGTAACGTTAATAATTTCCGTCTATCAAGTTGTCTGTAAAAAATTTTTTTGTCTCTCAATTGTTCACATGTCACTTCCCTTGTGTGTGTGTTTTTGTTTCTCTTGTTGTCCTTATGATTTGCTTAATCTGGAACTGTCAAGGAGCTGCCTTAAGGGAGGGGCTCCGCTATCTTAAGCATTTGCTAGCTACCTACAATCCTCATATTTTGGGTCTACTTGAACCCAAAGTCGCTGGTGTGCCTGCAGACTCTATCTGCAAAAAATTAAAATTTGATAATTGGGTTTTCTGGAGTGATTCCATTTCTATTGACATTACGCATACTGACCCCCAATTTCTTTTAACTCAGGCAATTTTAACAAACCTTTCATGGAGGAAGATTTTAGGAAAGCTCTCTTTGATATGGCTCCAGCAAAAGCAGTAGGGCCAGATGGTTTTATAGCGGCCTTTTACCAACATCACTGGAGGATTGTGGGTAAACAAATTCCAGAGATGGCCTCAAATTTCTTTAAAAAAGGAGTCTTGATAGATGGTTTGAATGGCACCTGTATAAGTGTATAACCCTGATTTCCAAGGTTAAAAACCCTGAGCTTGTGACGCACTTTCGCCCCATTAGTCTCTGTAACATATCTTACAAGATAATCACAAAGACTATGGCGAACAGATTGAGGGATATCATGCCCAAGCTTATTGGTCCCTTCCAAAGTAGCTTTGTCCATGTGAGACATATAAGACAACATCATTGTTTATCAAGAGATCCTAAATTACATGAGAAAATGCAAAGGTCATAAAGGCTACATGTTAGTGAAGATAGACCTTGAAAAAACCTACGATTGACTCCTGATTAGGTTAGAAACATGATGGCATGTATTAGCACTGCCCCGCTTTCCATCACTTGGGATGGGGTTAGATTTAACTACTTTATTCTAACACGCGCGTGAAGCAAGAATTTTTTTTTTGAAACATCAAAACGAAATCGTTTTGGACTGTGGTCCATACAATAATTCGGATCAATGACTAGAATGTGCGGTCAACAAGCCCAAATTCCCAATATGTGTCGTATTTTTTTTTTTGACAACAATATGTAAAACTCCTTTGGGAGTTGCGTTTTTGGTGTATATTTTTTTTTTCGTGTATTTCTGTAAAACGCAAGAGGTAGTTGCGTTTACGTATTCGTATACGTAAAACGCATTACGCTCTTGCGTTTTCCAACGCATACGGTATCCCCCAAAACGCAACTTACTTTTGCGTTTTACATATTATACGTAAAACGCAAAACTAAGTTGCGTTTTTGACTTCTTTTTGTACCGGCCGTCTCCGGCGAATTCGAAGGACGGCGAGAACCACAAAACGCAAGTCGCATTAATTGTGCAAGGACTTTTTTCGCAATCACCACGTTGAACCAACTGTGCAACACCACATTCTATTAATATTTGTCTTTTTAAGTATACTTAAATAGCCGATGAACAGTACACAAAACGAACTACCGGCGCCGGAACCGCCTATAAAACGCAAGTGGTTTTAGCGTTTTAACGTTTTATTCAAATAACGCAATTCGGTCTTGCGTTTTTGTAAATTTCTCCGGCTAAAATACGCCGATAAACACAACGCATTTTGATCTTGCGTTTTACGTATTTTCAAGTATAATACGTAAAACACATCTCCCAATTGCGTTTTAACGTATTCAATACGTAAGATGAAAACGCATCTGGGAAATGCATTTTTCGTATATAATATGAAAAACGCAACTGGTGACGCAACTACCAGTTGCGTTTTAAGTATTTAACGAAAAAAAAAATACGGATTAAATACCTTCAAAAACGCAACGGGTAATAGAGTTTTGCATATTTTTGTCAAAAAAAAAAAAGTCAGCACACATTTTGGCAATTTCTCACCCCATTCTACACATTCTAGTCATTGATCCCAATAATTCTTGTCCACAAAAGGCAAAATCCATTGTCTAAATACTCCCACACTTTGCCCCAACAAAATTGTGGAAGGATAAATTATGATAATTAGCAACCCATTAGGTTGGAGGATCAGTCTAAGGTGTTTCTTCCTGTATTGAAAGCAGTCTTGAAAATGCTCTCTGATGGCAGGCATCCTACAATAAGTCAATTTTGCATTGTTTTCTCATTTTCTGGTATTTACTGCAGAACCTTGAGCCCTCCATTGAATTTGATTAAAGCATTAAAGCAAATTATCATCCAAAAGGGTATGTCAACAACAATCTAAAACCAACTTTCTGCAGCTACATCATTGATCATACATCATATCAGAGCAACTGCTAAACATTTTATTACTGTTTTTCCGCGTGGGGGCTAAACAATCACCAGTCACTGATTCGTTGCAGGCCGGGCATTGAAGTTCCGGCCAGGAAAGACTCGACGAGTGTGAGAGCTAGTTTGGGCCTGTGCAGAGGGACTTCGTGGCCTGCTCCTCGTACAACAACAAACGTCAGGCCTTCGTATTCTTGTGTCCATCCCCCAACCTATTTCATGTATCAATTGTTGCAAGTCTTTAATGAATGAATCAATGGAAACACAAAGTAAACCGAACAGGTTCTGAACTTCTAAATACAATCAATTAGTTAGTCTAATCCATAGCCTTATAAACTCATATGTTCTCTCTTATTTTTTAATCTGGGACTCTTAACAGTAAAGAAATGATACCTAATGCTTATGATTGCAGAATAAAACAAATACTAGTTAAAATGGATTGTTAGAAACTTAGAATACCTGTCCATTATCATACCAAGGGCGCCATAGGCTAACAGTGGGAAGTTTGAGAGCGTCTATGCAGTACCGTGTCGATGTGACAGGGAATACAGCGTCTGTATCACCACTGTTATCGAAAAACGAAAAGATCATCATAAAATAGTCGTAAAAAGCGCTTCAGTACTCAAGTCACACAGTTTTAAGGAATGTCAAGAAACTAGTATAAACAAAAGACAATTTAGTCTTCTCCTGCAACTCGTGATGTGTTACCATACTCGTTTTAACTTCATCAAGTTCTAAATGCAGTTTTGCCCTTAATGAAAGTAACACTTTAAGATGTGTCGGGAATTAGACAGGAAGCTTACTAGGATACGTTTTGGGAGAGCATCAGAGATGAGTCGGGTTTTAGAGGAAAACCTGAATACCCAAATGCGAAGCCCTGCACTTATAAGTTCTTGATAGACGTCCAACACAGTTGTAGGAGAATCCTTCCAAAACTCATTTACCTCATCGCTGCAAAAAGGTAGTAAAACTAAAATATTCAGGGATATTAAGTAGGGAGAAACTTCTGAACAAAAGGTCAATTTTTAACTTTACACAAATTCTAGGTTAAGTACAAATTCACATCTGGCAATGCAAATGTAAACAATTAGGCAGTCTTCATCAGTCGGTTTGATTCAACAACAGTATCAAATAAAAGCTTGGACGCCACCAATACCACAGATAGACAACCGGGTGAACACAAAGTGGACCGATACCATGTTATAATCCAATATTGGCCAAGGTCACTCAACTGGTCTATAATGCACATGGGCTAAACCACACTAAAAGACTAAATCCAATAAATTAGTTAGTCTAACCATGGCCTTATAAACCCATATGTCGCTCTCTTTTTTTTTTTTCAATGTAGGACTCGTAACATATATCAACAGCCATCAATGCCTCAGAAGCAATGTTCCATAGAACAGACTCCAGTAAGTGCATAAATGTGTTACCAAAGCTCAAGTGGCAGTGACAACAATGATATGTCATATGGTATACTTTCATTTATAACTTGCTTATTGCTTAATGATTTTGTTTAGCATATACTTTTTTCATGATATGAAATATGGCCCCGTATTTAATACATAGAGTATGCTCAAGTGGAATTCGAACAATAAGATACTCTTTCAAGTGGAATTCAAACAATAAGACTCTTTCAAAAATTCAAAATCTTATTTGCAGATAAAAGTACCTGCAGGTTGCCCATTTAAACGAGGAATTAGTGGTATGAACATGAAGAGCCTTCTGAACTTCGGGAAGATTGAAGTAGATAGTTGAGTGGCTCTCTGTGCAGGGATCGTAGATTCTCCTCAGAAGACCAACCTTCTTCTGTCAAAATAATATAACTCCATCGAAGAAAGAATCAAACAGAGATATGTCAACAGGTAAGCATCAACCTAATAAAACGAGATTTCTACGAGATCTTTGGCAAGGAAACAGTATAAATCCGAAACGAATATCCCTATTGTGAGTAACCAGGTACGAGTACGTAATGTAGTTATAAAAGATAAACCATAAACGTGGTCATCTGGACTTACATCACATCTTTTTAACACCCTGCTCATTATACTAAAACCTTCTGTACATGTCGGGGTGAAGATGCTGTAGGGATCGATATATCCTAGCTCGTCACTAACAGTATCTAAAACGTTATTGCACTCCTCCGAGGGGTGGACAAACGATTGGTAGTCACACAAAAGATTCGCCTGCTTAAACGTTTGATCAGAAATCAAACCAGATGCCCACATAAACTGAAAAAGACCCAAGTGGTCATGGTAGTCATCAGTCAAACCATTTCCCACCTGTAACAAGCAGGCAACGTTTATTTATTCATGAAAACAATCAAAACTTCATCGGTGAGTCTTTTCTCTTCCTATTTCATTCTTGGGTTTTTCTTTTTTATTTTTTCGTTTGCCAGGGAGAGTACCATACCATGAAGCCCTTTAAGTTGATCACAATGTCTTTTACATTAGCATTGTGCTTCACAACGGCCTGACTTAGCTGAGGAACATAATGCCCTGAAACAAAAAGCAACTGACAATCATAGTAACTTACCTAATTGAGCCATTAGAGTAGGGAAAAGTATCTTTGTTCGTCCAAGCTTTAGATGAACATGGAAAATACTCGAAGCTCTTAAAAGAACAAGGCTTTTACAAGAAGCTAGCTATTCCTAGACCCAGGAGGGCTATACCAAAACCTTGCACGGGAAATGGGGAGTTTGTGGCTTTCATGCATTAATTTCACACAATACTTTAGCATTCAATAACGAGATTACAAGTAACTCACCGGCATAGCTCTCTCCTGTGATATAAAACTCCCTCCCTTTATATTGTGGGAATCTTTCAAACCATTTTAGTAAAAACTCTAGCGAATCCTCAGCTGTAACGCAAAAAAGTTGACGGTTAATCGGTTATCACTGCATTCTTGCAAACAAAAGCAGAAAATATAGCCTGGAAAAGATAAGGTTTAAAGTGCTACCTGTCCTTTTATCGCCATTAGTAAGAATATCAGAGGAAGTATTCGAATACGAATAACCAACTCCCACGGGAGATTCAACAAACAATAGATTTGCAGCTGCAGAACAAGAATTTAAAACAGAAAAAATTGGGCAATTCTCCTTACAGATCACCAAAACAATCACCATCATCATATGCTTCTCAATTATTACATTTCTCAGCAACAAATACAACTAAATTCACAAAAATTAGTTTTGAGTTCCTGCACTCTAGATTGTAGTTCTAATGTGATAAAAAGGGGGAGGGGGGGTTTGGATCAAGGTTATCAAGGCGAACTTTCTAGGCGAGATGCCACCAACTTGCCTAGTCGACTAGGCGACCGCCTAGGCGATGACTAGGCGATGAGTATTAAATAAATAAAATATATAAAATATATACATATATATTGAAAATATCTTGTCTTGGGCAACCTATTTACTTCAAGTTGCCTTTAGTAGATGAAAAGTTTTTCCTAGAATAATGAGAAGTTTAGTATTTATTGTATATTGAAAATATCTTGTCTTGGGAAGCCTTTTTGAACCCTATTTACTTCAAGTCATCTTTGAGAAGATGAATAGTTTTTCCTAGAGTAGTGAGAAGTCTAGTATTTATTGATAACATGTCAGGGTGAGGTAGTGGGCTTTGCTCGGAACAGGAGGACAACTCCGGAGCTCGAATCGCGCCGCCATCGGAGCCTCCACGCCCCTCCACGCGCCGCCGCCGCGCCGCTGCTCCGACGCCACGCGTGAGGCAGATTCCGGCGTCTTCTCCGGCTGAAAATTACACCGGTCAACTCGCCTTAGTGTGTAGGTTCTGCCCATGTATGTTTTGTGGGGTTTTGAGTTGTATTTTGCACTTAGGCGAGGCGAGCGAACTAGGCGCAAGGCCGTGACCGCCCAGACGCCTAGGCGGCGCCTAGGCGACGCCTTGATAACCCTGGTTTGGATAACTATATACCTAAATTCCAAGAGTAAGGATTCCAGTATAGGGTCTTCCCATCTTTCTCAACATGAAAAGGTCCAAGTTCCTCAGCCAATCCATAAGCAATTGATGAACATCCAGGCCCTGCAAGACCACCAAAATGTCAGTGAAATCTGCATTTACCATTCACAAAATTAAACCACACATGTACTGGGGTAAGATTCAAGATTCATAAAAATGACTTTAACTATATACTTGTGGATATCTGAAACACAACACAAAAGTTTAACTTTTTTGTAATCAATCCAAAAAAGAAATCATCTTCAAGATAACAAAAAGGTCCAGCCTTTCTTATCAACAGAAGGCAAAAACATCCTAGCAATGAGAGGGAAAACAGAAAGGTGTACAGTACCTCCATTGAGCCAAAGAACAAGAGGCTTAGAAGAAGGGTCCACCACAGCCTCAAAGAACCAATAAAAAAGTGCTCTCCCAGACTCCTGGTTCACAGTCACATACCCAGAATACTGTGCAAAGCTGACATTGAAGCCAAGCCCTGGCAAATCCAAGACTGCGTCCAGTTTTTGCTGATCCACAGAAGAAGACCCTTTCCCACCATCAATACTGGTGGCGAGGAGAAGCACAAAGAGAAGACTGCAACCCCAGCTCTGGGCAGACATTTCCAGTGGAATTTTGGTGAGACACAAGAATCCCCCTTTCTTGAATCGGATTGAATGAAGACTATATAATAAGATAGAGGGTTGTTCTGAGTCTTTGTTAAAGGTGACCTCAGATAATTTAAAAAGAAAAAGGCATGGAGTTTATTAGTGTTGATATTTTTGTTTGTCGTGCCCAACTGCCCACAAGTCCAGAATGCTCCTTCTCAGTTTCTCAGTGGTAAGGAACAGGATTTAAGCATGTGGAAAAATGCATTTCAGCCCCCATTTGCTTCTGGCCCTAGGTTGGGTTCATGGCAAATTATTGTGTGGATCCAGGTCTACACAATAATGTAAGGTGGATTCGAGTTTAACGATACACAATTGTTCACAATTTACCTTTTAAAAATTCACAATTTGTGATGATCCTGTATTGTATTCACAAATTCTTAAAACATAAAAACACAACTTTATATTCTAGATGTTCACAATTCCAATATTAAAAATACACAATTTAGGACCAGGGCAAAGTGGACCCTAGTCCATGGTATAACAATTGTAGGTTCATTTCTACCACCAATATTAACTACATGTTTGGTTCATAGAAAATATTTGACGAATGAAATTGAAATTTCATAAAAAAAATATTACCGGAAGATTAATTACATTTTGTTTGGTTGGTGAAAAAGAAATTATTGGAAAAATACTGATTCTATTGTTGGGTTAAGTTTAGGATTGTAAGGAATAATGATTATAAAGACCAATATACCCTACACAACAATAACAACAACAATAATAAGAAAAATCAATGAGGGCAAAATTGTCCTACAAGTTTTTCGTATCTTAAGTATAATGTTAATAATTTCCATCTATCAATTTGTCTGTAAAATAAATTTTTTTGTCTATCAATTGTTCACATGTCACTTTTTAAACCCAACTCTAACCAAACTCATAAAAAACAAACAACCCCCCCCCCCCCGGGTTGCCATTGCTGACATGTAATTTTAGTATAATAAAAGTGTGTGGTGAGGTAGAATTTACTTCCTAAATCCGTGTTGACAGCGAGAAAACCCTTGTCCAAACCAAACAGATCTTCGCAAATCACAACAGCAGGAGAAACACTTGTTCGGTTACTCACAAATCTACCCCACAATATGAACAATTAAAAATTGAAAATCAGAAAGCATGCTTCAGTGATTGATCAAAAAATTCTTCAAATTTCTAAATTATATGCATAGAGATGAGTACACTAACAAAAATCTTCATAACAAAATTAGAGATTACTGTATGCTTTCGGGACTCGCAGCGACGGAGATCTGGCTTGAAGTGAGAAGTGGGGCCGCGAAGGACAGGCCAGAAGCAGAAGCATCTCTCCAACCCGGATAATCTCCTCAGTACCGGCGAACTCCTGGGCGGAATCGGCTGCTCCATCACGAATTCCTCCACAATCCGATCATCCGCACACCAAAATTGCATCGCATCATAGCTAGGGTTTTGATTCACCATCTTCAACCTCAGCCGGAATCTGACGCCATCGCCGGAGTATTTTCTGCCGAAAATACACAATCTTCAAACAGTATCATCCAAACCACAAACCTGTAAAACAAATAAATCTCATACATCCTCTGCTTTCGACATTCTCGAAAGCCGGCTCGGCCTAGGCTGGAAATCGCCTCTGCGCCTCTGGTGATGCGACGAAGGACGAATCAAAGCCGCTAAAGCTCGCTTCACTAAATCACCTTCTACTGTACCAATACGGACAAGCGAATTCTTCATTGCCGACCTTCGAGAGTTCAGCCGACTGGGGGAGTACGAATTGGGAGCAAATTTCAATTAGCCACAATTTTTAATTATTTGACTCTTCTGCTAAACAATTATTAATTAATCTAACATAGTTTAATCTCAAAAATTCGATAGTTATTAAACTTTAACTAATTTTAGAGTTTTTTCCCATTTTGGTCCCTTGACTATGGCTCATTTTCAATTTTACATTCCAACTTATAATTGCACCCAATGTGGTCTTTTGACTTTTGAAAATTACCCCAATTTAATCCTCCGTTACTTTTTTCATCTTTTAGGCGTTAAGTAGGAGGGCATTTTGGTCCTTTCATTGCCACCGCGCCTTCCCCAACTGCCATCCCCTTTACATATTCGTTTCTTCTTCACGGCTGAGCAAAAATAACACCAAGAACCCTAGATTACTTTGATTTCTTCTTCCTCTCTTGCGTACGATGTCAACACAGTGGAGGCAAAACACCAAGGTTTCTTATTCATCGTCATCATCTTTGCCAAGACAGAGGTACCACTACGGCGATGCAATCCCTACGCGTATATGCAATTGTGGCAGCGAATGGAGCATTCAAACCTCTTGGAGTAGCGAAAATCCCGGGCGGAGGTTTTGGGTTTGTGTAAGGAGCATTTCAGGTTCAATTTTTTGTTACAAATTTCTCAATTATTACTTGTTGTAAGAATTTTTGAATTTGTTGATAGGATGGTGTCGGATGTGGATTCAAGGAATGGTTCGATCCTCCCATGCGTTCACGTGTGAAGAAGATTATTCCCGGCTTATTAAGAAATAAGAAGCATGAATATAAAAGATGAGGAGATTGAGAGGTTAAAAGCAATGGCAGTGCCCTCTGTTGGTCGTGGAAGTAATTGTAATTGTGGCAAAAGGAGGATTTAGGTTTAGGATTAAATCGTTTGTAGTAATTGTTGTAGCATTTAGTATGTTTTACTTGTACCACAAAGCTGTTAAAACTGTGAGTAATAGTTGTAGACTCCCTATAGCATGATGTGTACTTTGTTTGTTGTGGCACTTGTTTATGAATGGAAGTTTACTTTGCTGGAATTGTGTTTAGTTTTTAGAATGCAAATGAAACTGGAACTGGAACTTAGCAATATGCAACTGTAAACAAGTGAACTGGAACTGGAACTTAGCAAATGAACTGGAACTTAGCAAATGAAAAGGAACTGGAACTGCAAATGAAACTGGAACTGTAAACAATATGCAACTGTAAACAAATGAACTGGAACTGGAACTTAGCAAAATGAAACTGGAACTATAAACAATATGCAACTGGAACTGTAAACTGGAACTGGAACTTAGCAAAATGATAAACTTCATTGATGGTGGAGTATTCAAAACACAGAAGCTTTACAATGCTAAAGGGAGTATTACCCACAAGCAGTTTGCATTAAACAAAACCACTACAATTACACCCACCAAAAGACAATGCTAAAGGGAGTATTACCCACAAGCAGTTTGCATTATCCAAAATCACTACAATTACACCCACCAAAAGACAATGCTAAAGGGACTATTACCCACAATGAGTTTGCATTATCCAAAACAACTACAATTAGAACAATCCAAAACAACTACAATCAGTTTTCACATAATTTGAAGGCCTTAATCAATCTCGATTGGTTCGGAGGCTGTGTTCTTGAATTTCGTAGTCAAAGAAGACGAAGACCTTGTTTTATACTTCCTCCCTGCAGGCTGAGCAAGTTTTTGTTTTTTCTTTGTTAAACCAAGGGTCTTTTGCCCTCTGAGAGGGGCAGGTGGAGGTGCAGTACTAACTTGCCTTCTGAGAGGGGCAGGTGGAGGTGCAGTACTAACTTGCCTTCTGAGAGGGGCAGGTGGAGGTGCAGTACTAACTTGCTCTTGTACAACAGTAACAACTTGCTCTTGAACAGTAGGTAATGGCATCTCTTCATGTGCTTCAACCTCAATCTCTACTTGGTAATCATGTTGAACTAATTATGAGCTTGCATCTTGAATAGGAATTTGTATGAAAGTAATCATGTTAGGTAAAACATGCAGTTTGTATGAAAGGAATGTTACTAAGTTAAAACTTACATCAAACATGGCTGCTGGTACATCAACCTCATCTGTTCTTGCATCTTGATTTGTTCTGCTGCTTTGTGGCTGGTTTCTTTGTGGTTGAGGGTTTCTTTGTGGCTGGTTTCTTTGTGGTTGAGGGTTTCTTTGTGGCTGAGGGTTTCTCTACAAACATAAAACAGTATAAGTAAATGTTATACATGGAAAAAATTATAACTAAAACTAGAATGTAATGTAATACTTCTGCTCTTGCATCTTGATTTGTTCTGTTGCTTTGTGGCTGGTTTCTTTGTGGCTGAGGGTTTCTTTGTGCCTGAGGGTTTCTCTACAACAGTAACAACTTACATGTTAATGTAATACATGGAAAAAATTATAAGTAAAACTAGAATGTAATGTAATACTTACAGGTTTCAGTGGGCATCTCCTACTATTATGGCCTCTTTGTTTACAGAATGTGCAATGTAATACCACATGACTTCTAGACATATGGACGCCATCCTTTGCAATCTTTTTAACAATGTTAGGACAAATCACTAAAGTCCACCCAGATGCCTCTTCTTTATTTTTAAATAATCTTGTCATCAGTATAGTCCTAAGCATCTCAAGGCAGCTTATCAATGGCATTTCCCTAGCCTTAACTATCATTGCATTGAAGCACTCACTTACATTGTTTACCAACATATCACAGAGTGCAGAACCACTAAAGTGTGACCTAGACCATTCAGATGGATGTTTATCTCCCAACCAAGTAAAAGCATCAATATCAAGGTCTTTGATCTTCCTCATTGAGTCTTTAAAAGAGTTTACTGTGGTGGCTTTTGCTGCTGACCATAGTGCATTACCATGAAAACCAGCAACCTTCATGTTAGCATATAAATGTCTTACACAGAACCTATGCACCACATTTTCTAGTTTTGAGCTAAAAGCAGGCAGCAGCCCCTTGCTTATCTGAAATGAAGGTGTATCCATATTCAGATGCTTCATCAATTCCCAAATCAAACTTAAGTAGTGCTAAGAACCAAGTCCATGATTCCTTGTTTTCACCCTCAACTATTGCATAGGCAAGTGGGAAGATCCCATCATTGGGATCCATGGCAGTTGCAGTCAACAAATAACCACCATACTTTGATCTCAAATGGCAACCATCAACCCCTATAATCTTTCTGCAATGTAGGAAACCCTTCATACAAGCCTCCCAACATATATACCATCTTAGAAATCTTGATTTTCCTCCTGTTTCTACAGTCTCACTCATCTTCACAATTGAACGAGATCTTGGATTTGATCTTTCAATCTCCAAGTAATAACTCCAAAACGTTTTGAAATAATCTTCAAGCTCACCATTAATAACAGCTCTAGCCATTGTCATTGCCTTATAAGCAACCTTAGAGGTGATATGGAAGTGGTCATCAGTAGCCACTCTCTCCCTGAACTCACTGACTCTCCAGCTTGAATTACTGCCTATGTCTTTTTTCCACCTCTTAGCTAGTCTGTTGGACCTTACAGATGAATTCTCCCACACCCAAGAGCAGCCATCATGAGTGTCATTGAATGAAGTAACCCTCCAGCAGTTCACATCCTTAATCCATCTCAGGGTTATTGACCATGGACAACCAATTTTCTTGCACTTCACAATACATCTTACCTTGTCATTCTTTTCAAACTTTATATCTTTCCCTTCTTTGAATGCATAACTCACTATGGCATCCTTAAAATCTTTTTTTTTTTTTTCTGAAAATGTCATTCCAACAGTGAAAGTAGGGTTCTCCATGTCACAACTTCTAAACTTTGGCCAAATGTCATCCTCTACTTCCTCATCACTTCCATGAGGTGTCTCATCATCAGAATAGTTCACTTGGACATTCATTTTATCATTTTCAGATTTCACATCTTGCAGAGTAGTGGTTAGTCCTATCCCATGGTATTCTACAGTGGGATCTACTGCTTTTTCAAAATGAATATCATTCTCACCTAGACTACGCAATTCTTCTTCACCATCATCTTCATAGTCAGGATCTTCTTCCACTTCAACCTCACCCTGAGCTTCATAATCAGAATCTTCTTCCACTTCAACCTCACCCTGAGCTTCATAATCAGAATCTTCTCCCACTTCAACCTCAGTTTCAGCTTCATAATCACACTCTAATTCCACTTCAACATCAGTCTCAGCTTCATAATTTAACCCTCCAATGTTGATCCACACTTCTACTTCCCTTTCCTTATCACTAAAATCAATTAAATCCCAGGCTTCACTATCTGAAATGACCTCAATTAAACCTTCACCCACAACAGTGTATACCTTACATTCACTCATTGTGTAGCCTAACTCTATGACTTTGTCTTGTAAAGCCATAAACCCCCATTCATCAACATCCATGTAGTCAAAATAATCAACATGACCTCCCACATATGTTACTGGCTCACTCATTAATATTTTACCACCATGCTTGAGCTTAAGTGTAAATCTATTTTCATCAATGTCATCTGAATGATTACAAAAAGAAATTATATTTTTACACACAGAAACTATAAACATGGATTATAAAACACATATACAATAGATAAGACTTGCAGTTCAATAAACAACAACAAAAAATCAACACAATGGTCCCCACACACTATATTTTACAAACAGAGACCAAACACTGGTCTCCAGTGGTCCCCCCAGCACCCTATTATGCAAACATTTATACAGTTACCCAACAAAAAAGGCAAACACACATTTCTATATATTCTGTCTGATGGTCCCCTCCAAAACCCATCGCTAATAAACCATATATACGCCTCACATTCACACTCAGACAATGTAACCACATATACACAAAGTAAGAAAGTGTTTCCACTACTGAAAGTACAAAGTAAAGGTGGAATAATACTGTAAACTTTGCAAAACACATGGAATAATTCAAAAAGTAATACTGCATCCATAAATAAAAGTTTGCGTACCATATATTGGCAACGTAGCACTCCCAGACCTCTGGTTCCCCATCCAGACCTTTGGCGAGTCGTCGTAGTCTCCTTCTCTTTCTCCTTCGTCAATTTTGTGAATTTTAGATTCTAGGGTTTAAGGTTTTCGCTAATTGCATAAAAGGAGCATAATCTGTGAATTTTAGGAGGGAAACGGCAGTTGGGGAAGGCGCGGTGGGAATGAAAGGACCAAAATGCCCTCCTACTTAACGCCTAAAAGATGGAAAAAGTAACGGAGGACTAAATTTGGGTAGTTTTCAAAAGTCAAGGGACCACATTGGGTGCAATTATAAGTCGGAATGCAAAATTGAGAATGAGTCATAGTCAAGGGACCAAAATGGGAAAAAACTCACTAATTTTACATGGATGACTATTTGTTTTTTACTTATAGAAGGTTAGCTTTATTTATTTATTTATTTAAACTTCATTGGTCCCACATAATACAACTAATTCAATCTACTTTTATCTAACACATTGTGCTCACTAGACTCATAAGATTGAATCTCCGTTGGTGGGGTATTGACTATTTAAATTACAACATATGACGAAAGTATATAATATTTTGTAATCCCATTTGAAGAGGCATCTCTCTCAAAGATGGAGTTGTGTATACATGATATAATTTGGAAATTTGTTTAAAGAAAATAAACATTACTTTTACTTGATTAGAATTGTTGCTTGGAGATTTTTTTTTTTTTTTTTTTTTTTTTTGCTTGGAGATATTACTTAAAAATAAAATATACATGGGGTACTAGAATCCCGCCTTTAATAAGGACTCGAAAAAAAAAAAAAAGAATAAATTCATAACCTTTTGATACAAAACTTATGTTTTACTAACTACATTTTTCGGAATTATTAACCATTTTAAAGTACATAAAATAAGGTTACAATTGAGACGCTTTAAAAAAAAAAAAAGGAAAAAAGTACAAATAAGTTACTGAATTATTTGAGAAACATCAATTAAGCCATCAAACTCAAATAACCCTCAAATAAGCTACTGAACACGGAAAAAAGAGTAAATAAGCCATTGAACCCGGAAAAAAGAACAATTAACATTTTTAACAGGTTAACTCCAGATTTTTGCTGACTGGATTGCCAAATGATTATTTTATTTACGTTTCTTTTTATTATTATTAATATTAATATTACCTACTTGGATAGTATTAAATTTAAAAGTAATTTTAATCAGAATAGTTGTCTTGTCGAGATTTGATTTATTTTTTATTTATTGTTTTTTTCATTGGATCTTTTGTTTAAAAAAATAATAATAAATAAATAAATTAGATCTAAACAAGATAAACATATTTTGATTATAATTATTTTAAAACATATTAGTATGTGGTGGATTATAATAATAAAAAAAATGTAAATAAAATAAACATTTGACAATCGAGTTAGTAAAAACCTGAAGTTAACCTGTTAAAAATGTTGATTGCTCTTTTTTTTGGGGTTCAATGGCTTATTTAGGAGTTATTTGAGTTTGATGGCTTAATTGATGTTTCTCAAATAGTTCAGTGGCTTATTTGTACTTTATTCCAAAAAAAAAAAAATATGAGAAGAGCAAGGAAATAATAATTTGTTATAATGGTTTCAAATAATAATAATAATAACAATAATAATAATAATAATAATAATAATAATAATAATAATGATTGTTATACTTTATTATATATAATCACACTAAGGATGTCCTTATCCCTGCAAACATCTCCCACTCTAAAAAATGGGTCCCACTTCCACATCATCTTATTTGCAAATCATCTACTATTCACACTATATTCCTGCAATATTCTCTCACTTTCTGAAGTGGTCCCACTTTCATATTATATTATAAATATAATAATAATATAATAATAATATAATAATAAAAGAGATTAAAAAAATAGAACAAAACAAAAAAGTCAAATAAAGCTGCCGTTGGCAGCAAAAAGCTGCCTAGCAAGCTGTTTAGCAAACTTGCTAATTCTGCAAGTTTGCTAGACAGATGACAGTAACAAATAAAAGAAAATAATATTGTGCTTCCATGTCATCTTGCAAAGCTTAAAGTTGCTGGGATAATCCCAGCCTAACTGCAATTATACGCAATGAATTTATGTACGCTGTCAGAGTGTCCGCCTGTCTCTATTTAATAACATTGAAGTTAGCTTTATTTTCGAACCTGCAACCAACTTGATTAGGGTTGCCCTCTTGAATCTTCTTGAGAACTTATCCAAATTAATTAGTAAAAAAGAAGAAACCATTCTATAAATAAATAATGTACTCAAAATGTACTCTGGTTGGTGAAGTCATTATATAAATGTTGATTAAATAATTATGGAGTAGCAAAAAAGAAGAAACCATTCTATAAATAATGTACTCTGGTTGGGGAAGTCATTCTATAAATGTTGAGTCCACTCCACTAGTCCAGTCTAGTTTGGGAACAACAATTTAATGTAAAATGTACTCAAGATAGTACTAAAAAGTAATCACCATCATACAATTAATAATTAATAAATAAATAATTTTTAAAGCGTTAATCAGTACTGATAGGGACGGTAACAACCACCTGCATGGGCTTAACTCAATGGTTTAGTGGGCAGTGTTTGGGGTAAGAGACTAAGGTTCGAACCTCGGCGGTGGTAGTGTGGGAATTATATCCAAAGTGGGCAGATTCCTTGTGCGCTGCATGCACTCTCAAATCTTACTTCCTGATGTTGCGGACTCTAAGCTACATGTACTCTCAAATCTTACTTCCTGTTGTGCGGGTCCTCCTAATACAAGTGTCTTCTACATCAAGATATCTTACTTCCTGATGTTGCGGACTCTAAGCTACATGTACATCAAGATTTTGTGTGTGTGTGTGAGTAAAAGTTAAAGAATATAAAGTGGGAGTACACATATAATTATCCTAGTAATTAATATCCTGAATTTGAGTATTTGTGTCTTTTTGTTTTATGGCTTTTGTTTTATTTCTTAGCTGCTTTTGTTTTATTTCATTTTTGTTCTTATCTACCTATAGCTTATATGAGTAATGAGTGGTTGGTAAGAAAATCAAGCCAAACTTACCCTACTCATCAACCCACCTACTAGTGATGCTTCTACTCTCAGTCTTTCAATGCTTCTCTACTTTGTTGGACCACACTGGTGCATCTACACCACTTCTTTCCCAATTTATTTTATTTGTCTCGGAAGGCGTATGGTAATCGAATAGATGGTAAATGATTCTAGTATTAGAAAGTCATAATTTTTATTTTTGCTAACGCCTTCAAGCCTATAGTATATGGTCTTCTTAGTGCAGTTTATCTTTTATTTGCTGGCTATTATATCAGAACGGAGTTGACGGTAAAAACGTTACCGGTAATAATATTAGAATAACAAATGATGTGACAAGGTAACAATAGATGTAACAATAGTTGTATTGCTTCTTGTCTCAGTATAGAAAGTACAGTGTGTCCCCTGCTCAGCTGAGGGAAGTTCTATTTATGCTAGGTCCTAACGGTAACAACATGAAGAGTCATCATTGGGGAGCTGAGCTAACGGCAAGAATATGAAGAGTCATGAATGAGGCGTTGAGGCTTTAACTCTCTCTCATCAAAGGTGGCATCAATGGTGGCTTCAAAGACAATAAAGGTGACACCTGTTGGAATTCCTAACCGTTGGAGTTCTGCCCGTTGGGTTCCCATGTGATGCTGAGTCAATGCCCATTTGTGATCCGGGTCGGGTGCCAGCCCTATTATCCTGTCAGGAGTTTACGCAATGCACGCCCTTGGATAATGGGGGTGGGATTTCCATGTCAACAAAAAAAATCAAATCAAATCCTAATAATTTCTTATCTTATCAATTTTGAATCATACTACACTTTGTGTTTTGTATAATATATAACATCACAACTTTGCATTTTACTCTTTAAAAAATAAAAAGATGATAAGAAATTTTGTTTAGGGTGTGCTTGAAAACTAGGAAAATGACCTCTGAAAATGAGTTATTCTCCATAAAACATTTTAATTTCTAGTGTTTGGTTGCATTACAAAAAACTGTCTTGGTGTGTTTGGTTCATTTTTCAAAAAATGGACAAAAAAAAAAGGTCAAATACCCTAAACTTTATCCAGTCAACTCTGAAGAAACCGTCGTCGGTCGCCTTCCACCAGAAATAGAATGCGACCAGTTGGTCGCCTTCTTCGGCGGAAGGTGACCAATTGGTTGCCTAGGAGATAGGTTAGGGAAGATGGCTGATACAAAATGTCCGGAAGACGAAGAGAAGAGGCCTGAAAAATGACTTCCCAAGTCCCATAAAAAAAAAGGGCAAGTTATTTCCAGAAAAACAAGGTGATTTTCCCCTTTGACCGGAATTGATTTTCTATGACTTTACTTTTTCAAGCCTTGCCGGGAAACTCGAAACAAAATCATTTTTTCAAATTTTCAAACACACCCTTAGTGTTGCCACTTTATAAATTCCAAAAATTGCAAGGTTGGGGATTTGGTTAGCTTATTTGAAACTATCACACACATAGAGAGAGAGAAGCAACAAGAGTGGCCAAAGGGACACAATAAACTAGATATAAGAGAATAGAGAAATAAACAATTATGAGCTATAAGCATATTGCAATGGTGTTTTTGTTGGCCATTATTTTTACTTTTTTTTTTTTTTTTTTTATAAAACCATTATTTTTACTTTGTTAGTCTTTGATAAATATTACATTATTTATATTATAAAAATTATAAAAAGCTGAGATAGTTCAATTGATAATTAGTAGAATTTTGTTATGAAAAGTCCAAGGATCAAATATGGCTAACTACACCCCTTAATTTTAATTTTTCCAAGAACAACAGAACATTCATAAGGAGAAAACACAGCAATAGAGTGGTAAATAACAATGCAGGATCTAGTTTATTCAAGGAGAGGAGCTTTTAATTGCTGGGAATTAGGCGAAATCGTTTATCATTCGATAAAAAGAGAGTTCACAGATGCAGCTCTCACCCTCTCCATTGAAAGAACTCAGTGCCGCTTATTCCCCGTTGCTACTTCCCAAGCCTGTAAGACGTGGTTCGCTATTTCCTCGACCCCGACACCATGTTTCACCTGCATTTGAATGATACGTGTAGCGTTAGGATCAAACGTTTACCACTATGTCAGAAGCTATAGCTCGTAGCAAATGCACAACTTTATTTCTTTATATCACCGCTACATTTTCGAGAGGCTGTGTGTTAAATTTGGCCCTTTACTCTGAAGGTTTTAGGCTTCTGCCCAACAATCCTTGGTGGAGGACTAGGCCCTTCACCGGCCTTCGCCCAACATGTAGATTACACGTTGAGTATTGTTAATAGTCAGAGCAAATACCAATTTTGGTCTCACGAGTATTAGCAAAATGCCAATTTTGGTCCACATTTAATTCTTACCAATTTTCATCCATGACTATTGTTTTAGTACCAATTTTTATCCACGACTATTGTTTTAGTACCAAAATTCATCACGTCGGTCACTCATTTGTTTAAAACATGTCGAAATATAACATTTTAAGGGTATTTTCGTCTTTTTCAACTTAAGATCCCAATTTGAGCATGAATAATGAGATTTAAGCCATAAGATCGATCCCAATTCGCAGTTTTCCTCCTCATCCTACCTTAATTTGAGGAGGAGAAATGTGAATTAGGATCGATCTTAAGGCTTAAATACCTTTATTCATGCTCAAATTGGAATCTTAATTTGAAAATGACGAAAATACTCTTAATAATTTCATATTTTGGTATATCTTAAACGGAAGGGGTGACTGGTGTGATGAAAAATTGGTACTAAAACAATAGTCATGAATGAAAATTGGTAGGAACTAAACATGTAAACCAAAACTGTCATTTTGCTAATACTCTTCGCACTAAAATTGCTATTTGCTCTTAATAGTCATTTGGAAGACAAGTTCCATTCATCTTGACAGGCAGTTTCAAACTTTCAATTCATTTCATTAAGGTTGTTTTATGATTCATGGTAACCTCTGCATCTGTTAAATCCACAATGTTCATATTGTGCCAATTCTACCGATTCTATCCTACATTAACAATAGTATGGATTCATTTGCTCATAGCGAGGTTCTAATCGCATATGGAAACTTTAGAATGGAAATCCCGGGCAATCAAAGTAAAACTAAACAACACTACATACAAAAAAACATATAGATACAAAACAAACCTGAGCAAAAACAAACGGGCCACCATCCCTCATGCGAAGTGCATCCCGCTCCATAACAGACAGATCAGCTCCCACAGCTGGTGCTAGATCAGTCTTGTTTATAACCTACAATTCACGGTGATTCAAGAACGACCAAATTAGCAGTATATGTATAGCGGGCTCGAATCAGCTCGAGGATCGACTAAAAGCTAAACGGATAAGAGTCGAGCAAACCACATACGAGGAGGTCAGCTTGGGTAATGCCCGGACCACCTTTCCGCGGGATTTTATCACCAGCAGATACATCGATTATGTAGATGATATAGTCGGCCAGCTCCCTGCTGAAATTTGCAGCTAGATTATCTGCAGCCAAACATAATAGTATAATCACAATAACGCCTCGAGTGTAATAAAAAACGAACCAAGTTAGTAGTAGCATTTACGTGCTATACAAAAACGTATGTATATACTGCAAAGTGCAAATTACCTCCACCGGATTCACACAGCAGGATATCGGCTTTAAACAAGTTCGAAAGCTCTTCTAGAGGCCCGAGATTAATGCTAATATCTTCCCGAATTGCTGCGTGTGGGCAGCCTCCTGTTTCCACCGCACGAATCCTTTCCTCGGGAAGTGCTCCGTGTTTTATCAAGAACTCTCCATCCTCCTTCGTGAATATATCATTCGTCACCTAAAATCAAACATTTTTTAGTTCGTTTAACCTTTATTATACTAGACTAGACGGGCTAGGAACTCTAGGATCATCAAACTCGCAGAAAATCTAAAACGTCAAGTAGAATACATACTGCCGCTAGACTGTATCTGTCCCTCAATGATTTGCACAATGCCAGCATCAAAGCCGTTTTCCTGAAACCCGAACAAAAATCAAGCACAATACCAAAAGAAAATGCAGATAATTAACACAATCAAATTAATCAAGTTGGCCCTGTTTGGTAAAATAGTTAGCCTATCAGCCAATTTTGGCTTATTTGACCAATATTAGCTGTTTGACTTAGTTAAACAATCAATATAAGTGTTTGATTAGTTAGCTTTTTGTAACAACTTATTGTTCCAAAATGCTAAAATTCAAAAAGCTGCGCAAAGTAGCTTTTTCGATTACCTTTTTGAGAAAGTCATTTTGTATGTAATCAACTATAAGCTAACAACTAATTTACCAAACACTTTTCTACAATCAGCTAATGCTATCAACTAGTCAAACCCACTAACCCAATCAGCTAACAGCTATCAAACAATCATTTACCAAACACCCCCAAAGCCTCTAAACTTTCAAACTGTGACCAGATTCTGAAAGAATCCCTCTTTTTTTCCTGCCTAACACTCAAGAAGAGTTGAAAATCTATGCTAAAGTAACCCAATCCAGAAACCAGTTACTGAGATTGCAGAAAAATTAACTACATAATCTCATTCAAACAAAAGAACTGAACTTTATTGAAAATTTCCAATTAATTTAAACAAGCCAAGCCACTAGAAGCATAGTGCACCCATAATTATCCACATAAATAACTTAAAAAAGGGAATAGATAGGGTATAATAGGACCCATTTCAAGAATAAATTAACAAATAAAGAGCAAAAGAGTTGAAATTGAGGGGAAATAGAGAATACCCAGTTCCAACAGGGCCACCAATCCCTACAGTGAAGGCTCTTTCTTTAAAATCCCTGTTGATTAGAGGGGGTGCTCTTCTGCTGAAGAAGCCAGGGGAGTAAATGGGTTCATGGGAATGAGGTGCCAGTCCATCATGGCTATGGTACACCTTCCCATCTGCCCCAACCCATGAATCCCTACAGCAAGTGAAGCAACCAAGCAATTCAAGAAACCATAAAATAAAGTTAAAAATGTGAACTTTAATTGCAGAGAAGAAAAATTGTACCCATGGCTATGATGATGATGATGATGGTCATGGTCATGATGATGATGATGATCTTGAGAAGCCATTTGAGTTGGTGTGTGAATCTGAAGAGTATCAGAAATTGAGAATAAACAGTATCTATACTGATTACTGAAGGATAAGATCTCTTTGGGATGGGGCTGAAGTGTAATACTCCAAAGAATGGGGGTTCATGTTTTATTATCACAACATCTCTTCCTTAATCCTTACCCCCATATTTTTCTTTTATTTAAATTTTCACCCACCAATTTTTGTTTATTGCATTGAGTGGTTACTAATATGCCTTGATGAAATTAGTTGTACTTTATAAGTATAAAACAGTGATTTTAGAGAATGTATTTTGTGTTATAAACCTCCTACTTAAGATATAAAGTTCTCTCCACCAAGCTACTTCAGCAATTAGTGTGGAAAGTCCGTATATGTTGACCTTTACAGTCAACAAAAACTATTTTCAAGTTCCAACAAAAACAGACCTAAGAAATAGACATCACTAGGAGCCGCTAACCCATATAGGCTTATAAAAAATCAACTAGATTAGCCAAACAGGTCACTAGATTAGTCAAATAGTTGTTCACCTCTTGTATAAATAATATTTATTTAGTCTCATCCTATCACTATAAACATCCAACATCCACTAGCAGATTCATTTTGAGAGCAGTGGAGGCAGTTGCCTCTACTCCCCTATCCCATCCTTTATATATATATATATATATATATATATATATATATATATATATTTATTTATTTATTTATATTATATTATATGTATAGATTCCTTGTATACATATAGTGAAATTTATAAATACTAAATGATAAGATATATAATTTTTCTCTAAATGTTAGAGGTCGAATCTACGCCTCCCATTGGCTCGACAATACTAATCTGCTACGGGCCATTCCACTAGGATATATGTAAAGAAACGAATATGCAAATTGTATTATTTCTTGTTCTATTATAATCAAAAGCATATGCAAACACCTATGTACAATAATACAAACATCACCTGTGTCCTATGTCATAGGCCAACATTGAAGTGCATGCCTCAAACGACACATGCTTATTTTAAGTCCCAATATCAACAATTTGTTAATATAATTTATCAAATTTAATCCCAAAAAAAAAAAAAAAAAAAAAAAAAAAAAACCCCAAATTGGATTAAGATATTTCCATAATCCAATCATGTTCCACTTCACAAGTTCACATTTGATGCATCCACTTCAATGCTGGCCTTCAAAAAACCCACCAAAACACATCATAGAGCACAAATAACAACAACACCTTGACTCGAATAGAGCTTAACCAATACTCAACTGAATCAGTCTCGTCTCGTAAAGTGCGGATACCAGTAAACACAACAACTCATGGTCACGTTTGGTGAAACAATTTCTTGATCATGTTTGCCATGAATTGAATACGACTTGACCAAGACTCGACTGAATTAGTCTTGTCCTGTGAAACGCAGATACCAGTAAACACAACAGTTCTCATCATGATCATGTTTGCTGAAACAGTTTCTTGAGAGCTGTGCTTCTAGAAAAGTAAGTCCCAAGTGCATTGCTCTTCCTACATGGCTCAGCCAGGACAAGTTCCTTCCCTCTACTATCACTGTGAGGAACAACAATGACTTGAGTTGGTGTAGTGTTGGCTTCATTGCCAATAACCACCACTACACCTTGCTTTTGTATGTACTCCCATTTGTCTTGGAAAAGATAGAAAAATCCCATGAAAGATAATTGTGCTGTGAAAATTATGGTCCAAAGGCTTATACTCTTTGATGTCTTCTCATGGTAGGCTTTCAACCCTGTGTAGGTGTTGATAATTCCTGCCAAACATAATGTTGTTCCAAATAGCCAATGGAAAAAGTACCACACACTTCTCCCCTTTATTCCCCTACATTAAAAACCTCAAACATTAAAATCCGACACTTCTAAGATGCTTTAATTTCATTTTGAGCTATTTAAAAATCGAATCCAAACTAGCCAAATTAATATTTGGTTAGATCTGGATAAAAAAAATATCAATTAAAAAGTTTAAATAGTACGAGTAAACATGAAAATTTGATTTTTGCTCGTTGTTGTTATATGAAACAGACATTTCTAATTTCTTAGTGAGCTCTGATATAAGACTCTTACCATGTTGGAACTCAAACTTTGTCAAATAAACTTATTGGAACATTGAAAATGCTAGTGCAATATAAGGAGGGGAGAGATGAAATCAAATTTTCATGTTTATCCCGACTTTTGCAGCTATTTATTGATTTTTCATCTAAAAATAACAAAATATTAATGAAAATGATCAAAACTGTCACTTTGAAAATAACTTAAAGACAAAAATAGCTAGACATGACAATAATTGATTGACTAAATCTATATTTGAGGTATATTTTAGAGATTTAAAATATCATTTTTTTTTTGTATTAAATTACATACGATAAAATTTTTACTCATAACTTAAGACCGGTGACTGACCTCAACCATCGAATAGTCTTTAGGTATTAGTTAATTGTGGGAAGAAAAAAAAAAAGAAGTGAATTAGTTACCTCTCAGGGCGACGAAATCCCATGACGAGTTGCACATAAATGGCTACATAAAGTGCTAAACCTATTCTTTGGTGATTGTTGTTGAATGTGTTGTCAAAGCTTTTGATGGATAATACTGCTCCAGCAGTAGCTACTAGCACTGAAACCACCTTTTTTTTCCACACAAAACCAGCCAATCCAATAAATAGAAAAAAAAAATCAAAAAAATTTAGAACAAAAAAAAACATAAAAAATTTATTATTAGTTTTTCTTATTTTTCATTTATGTGACTTTATAAATTACTGATAGATTCAGCTAGTAAAATACTGGTCTTCTCAATTTAATTATGGACAATCTAAATTATATTTTGACTTTTTATGGTCCTTTGCTGTTAGAGTCACCAGACGGATTTTACTCTGAATGCATTTTTGTGTAATGAGTACAGATTTTTTCGTAAATCAAATCTAGTAGACGAATATTAATTTAATAAAGGGAAGGTTGCACTTTTATCCATAAGTTATTGAAAAATAGTACTTTTGTTTCTCAATTATACATGTTATCACTTTTTGTCCTTAATTATTTGTGAAGGTTTTTTTTTTTGTTAAATCATCGAGTTTAATTAGTATTGGATTAAAAAAGCTATTGCACAGACAACTAAAGGACGATAAAAGCTACTTTGTAAATAATTGATAGATGAAAAATGATAATGGCAAAACTAATGGAGAAAAAAAATGTTATTTTTGTATAATTTTAGAATGTAAAAAGTCATTTTACGTTTAATAAATATAAGAAGTTATAATACTTAATTACATCACTATCATTTGATAAAATATTTAGTTAAGGAATTTAACCAAGTTGCATTTCTCTTTTTGTGATATCCCACCTAACGATGGTCTCACATAAAGGAGTTCAAAACTTTATACTATATCTCCAAGTCATTATGATAGTAAGCTATAATTATGCAGAAAAAGATTGAGCTCATCATGATTACATGTGATTATTCAAAGTCATCATTTCATTACAAAAAAAAAAAAAAAAAAAAAAAAAAAAAAGCTTCTTTGCCCTTTGTTCTATATAGAATTTAGGAAGAATGCTACAAGCCTCAAATTGTTAATTTTCCATAAATTCACCCATTCACTACTATTTAATTAAATTAAAAAATCATGCCATTTATATAAAATCTAAAGCAATTTATTTGTGACACGTTACATTATTCAAGAAATAGAACATGTTCATGCTTCATAGAATATTTAAAATGACTTTTGCATAATAAAAATCAAAGTCCCAAAGACTAATCAACAAGCATAATTTTAGAGAAATGCTAATCGGATCCTTGTTGATTTATTACACTGGTTATAACTCAAAATATTTTTCGAGTTACTGAAGAATTGCACTGTACTTACTATATGATTGCACCACACCGGATACAATTGCACTGCAAAGATCCTCTAGACATGTCTGGAAGTAGGTTTGGTGCAATCACGTAGTAATTGTGGGCAATTCTTCAGTAACTTGCAGGTTAAGGGTGGTTCGAGCCTGATTGTGATTCTCGTGAACTATATGGTGTAATTAAATCAACATGAACAAAAAAAAAAAAAAAAAAAAAAAAAAAAAAAAAAAAAAAAGGTACCTGTAGAATGGCATGAATATAGAAGAGGACTTTGAGTCTTATTTGGTTACATTCCTCCATCTTAGATAGTCTAATAGTAAGTATTCCAGCAGGCATCAAGAACCCCATTGAAGCCCACAACATAATCCCATGAACTTCAATATCAAATGTCTTCTGAGAATCCACCTGCACATACAACATAATAATATAAAGCACTGCAATTTCAGCAATTAAATTAATTAAAACTTCAAATCAAATCCAAATCCTAAAACCCACAAATTATACCTTGTTTACATGTTGTTTGATGCTGATTAATTGGCTGTTTTCTTGAAATTCTTTTGATGATGATAAGCTGCAGGCAGTGAAAGATGGGAGAAGAAGTAGAGTGAAGAATCCAGCAGTAGTGTCAAAAACCAACACTTTTTGAAGAAGATAATGCATTCTCCAGACGATCAGTCTCCAATGTTACTAAGCTGCAGATCAGATAGATTGAATTCCAAGAAATCTGCAAAAGCTGAGATGATAGACTCTCTGATTTGTATGAGATGAAGTGTGGATGGGTTGAATGGATTTGAAGGGGGTGGAGAACCCAACCACCAAAGCTTTTCTTTCTTTGTTGAGTGAGATTTGAACCTAAAAGGCTAAAACCATGCAATGACTATGTCTCCAAAGGTTTCAGACTTTATGACATGTTTTTTTATTTTTTTAATTTTTTAATTTTTTTGAATGACTATAGAAACTTGCAATTATTGTCCGAGAGTGTTTATCAAGTAAACTCGACTACAATGAGGTAAATGAGCTTAGGCTGCCCATAAGTGATTGACTCAAATCAAAAAAACCATCAATAGAATGATTTCACTGGAAGTCAAATTTCTAGCATTGTGATTGCCAACATACCAGTCTTATTAACTTGGTTGAGTTATGTTGTTCCTTTATGATACGTTTTGGTTTATAGTTTATTGCTTTTTTTTTTTTTTTTTTTTTTTTTTTTTGTTGGTATTTGTATTTTTCACTTTTTCAGCCCTTTGGATGGGCAATTGACTTTTTAAATGTAGGTGGTAATCATGGCATTTGTCTAGACTAGGCAAAAGGAAATTGCAATAGCATTTGATATTGAAGAAATTCCTTTTTGTATGAAGAAGCCTGCTTTGTGATGATTTGTGGGAAGAGCTTGTTAGCTACTGTTTCAACACATGTACCATTGGCCTGGCCTCTCCTTGTGTTTTGATGGTAAATTAAATTTTTTTGGGTGTTTACCATGTGGTATTTTGGGTCTTTCACTGTCCGCTTAATCCCTGCTCGCTCCGAGAGATATAGGAGCTGGCCCAGAGAGAATTGTCACTTACAGAAATCAAACTTAGGTTATCCCGAAATTCATCCCTACAAAGAGAACTCATTTGTCACTTGAGCTACCCGTTAAGTTTTGTTGGTAAATTACATACCTTTTTAGATAAGCTACATACATATATAGATTTACATTTTATCTCTCGTCTTTGTGTGTACGTCTCAATTTGGTCAATGATAACTGGCTCAAGTTGATTCAAGTACGAAGATTAAAATGAAAATTTGCATCCACAACAATATTTGTACTCGCAAAACTTTGTAAAAAAAAAAAAAAAAAAAAAAAAAAAAAGCCTTCTAAAGGTGACAGTAACTCGCAACTAATGCAACCACCTAAACATAGTTTCATTGCCCACTAAAGATAAAATCCCTCGGTCCCTCACTGACTTGTTTCAAGGATTCTCATAGTCCGATACTTTGACGCGATAGAACGGTGGAGAGATAAATTACAGTAACGCAACAACTTCTTATATTGAATGTTCACTGTCGAATACTCTCAAGGAGCCCACAACATTAAGTACAACTCTCACATTGTGATTACCAGATTTCGACCCTGTGTCATTACCTACCATTTACCACATGAATACCAAGCGCTAAAAATAATTTCATACCAATGAGGGAAGTGGTTTTATAATAACCAGTCAATAATAAAAGTACTTGACTATCCCCAAAAAACATTTTAAAAATAAAGAGAAGTACATATTAAAGTAACAAAAAAAAGACCATTTATAATAATTAATGACATTTTTTTGGAAAATTATATATTGTCGTTGTCACAATTAAAAAAGTATATATATATATATATATATATATATATATATATATATATATATATATATATTAAGGTAATGTGATATTGTGACCACGTTAAGTTGGTATATATGTAGGGCAGCATCTAGAATGATAGTGGAGTTGAAGTTTGGACATTTCAGCTTTTGTCTTCAATTCACATTTAAATAAAAGTGATCATAATTAAAGCACAACACAACGTTGAAAGTCATCACTACTCACTATCACAACCAAATTAGAGGGCTGTTGTATCATATAACCCAATCCAATTCAAGTCTATACAGTATGTGATTCTTTGGTAAATAGTTGTTAGTTGATACCTGTTAACCGATTAGGTTAGTGTGTTTGACTAGTTGATAACATTAGCTGATTGTAGAAAAGTGTTTAGTAAATTAACTGATAGCTGATTACATGTAAAATGACTTTATCAAAAAACTTATCGGAGTTGTTTTGAGTAGCTTTTTGAATTTTAGCATTTTAGAGCAATAAGCTGTTACAAAAAGTTATTTTTTTAAAAGCTAATTGATCAAACACTCATATTGATTGTTTAACCAAATTAAACAGCTAATAGTGATCAAATAAATTAAATTTGGCTTATAAGCTAACTGTTTTACCAAACAGGACCAATAGTATTATGTAATGTTGAAACCTATTTTTGAGTGACTTGATATTAAGTTTTTAGTATTTTACTCTGATCTGGCTAACATCTCTCGCTACTCTCGTTAGTCGTTTGTTGATGTCTCATGTTTGTCTCTGGGTTGATGTTTACAAAATTATATTCAATTAAGTAATTAAGTCAAACCAATCTAGTCTAGAGAATAGTTAACAAAAACATACGAAAAATGTTAGGATAAAAAGACTAAAAATGTAACATTATAACACAACAGAGAATACAAAATAAAAGTAAATAATTACAAACCAAAATAATTAGTGGTATATGCACAACTCAATAACTCAAAAATCACAATATCCCCGAGTTGAAAGAAATAAACATCGTAACCCAAATAGGGTCTCCAACCAAACCTAGCCCCCACATGCTCAAAACCAAATTCCTATCATAATGTAAGTCTTTGAATCTAATCTTACATAAAGCTTTAAAAATTTATTTACCATCAAACGCTAGAGATTATATAGATTCAATGTTTCATAGTAAGTCCAACAAGTAGTCAGTTGGAGGTCACATTGGCGCTACTAGTGCGCAAGACGTGCACCAACTAGCTCTGTTTTTTTTTTTTTTTTTTTTTTTTTTTTTTTTTTTTTGTTTTTTATTATTATTTTTTAATTTAGTAGAGCCCACAAAACCCCCCTCTATTGCAATAACTCTCACGTTCTTTGTCGTACTTCCTTGATCTCTCTGCAACCTTGCAAAAATTGAGCAAAAAATTACTGTTAAGGGTGCTCTTAGATTTATCTTCTTATGAGTTATATATTTTCGACTTTGAGTGCAATTTCAAGCAAGATCATTCAAGCAATGGATGCATGTTTAATCTTTGATACAATGATGGAGCTTGGAGAATTGCTCTAGCAAGATCAAACCACATCAAAAGCTAGCTTTTTTTGCAAGTCAATTTGTGTGTTGTGTCGGTTTGAAGTAGAATGAAGAATAGCTAGATAGCCAGCTAGGCTAGGGCATGTTAACAATGTAATCATGTTAGCATTTCCTGAGGCTGGACAGACAAACAATGTTTGTACTACTGTCTTTCTGGTCCACTTACAATTATCAATTAAATCCGTCTTTAATTTCCTCATAACTAATGATGATAGTTTCCTCCCCCTTTCATGCATTTGATCAGATCTTGGATGGATCCCCATATGCTTTCAACTTTTAATTTCCTCACTCTCTTTTGTCTGTGTGCCAACATTCTTTCCACTTTCTCTCACTGTATTTGGCACATAACAAAGGTCAATGACATGTTACATTTTGTCAAGATAAACCCCTCAATAGATCATAATGTCATATATGATATAACCTTTCCGTCATTTTGATTAATATTTAGTACAACGTTTCAAGGTTTTTTTTTTTTTTTTTTTTTTTTTTTTTTTTTTTTTTTTTTGATCATAAATAGATGTTCATGTAAAGTAAGATAAAAGGGGATATCTAAAACATGCAAACTTTTACTGTTACTATTTTTTTTTTTTTTTGAAAATAAAAGGCTAATTCATTAATTATAAGCAGAAATGTTTATAATACAGATCGTTAGAATGACAATACATTCTTTACAGTCAGACATCAAAACAAATTTCCCTTTACTCCTTAGCGACCCGCGACCCTAGTTGATCAGGGTTGGGTTGCTAATGAAATTTCACCTCATATTTTTATTTCCTACCAAGTGCAACCATTGACCTTTAATACAGTTTGTACTCCCGATTTCTGTTGACATGGGCAATTAACCCATTAAAAAAGTCATTTTTAAAAATAATTTTAAATAAAATAAAATTTAAAAAGGGAAAAAACCAACCCCCTTCCTGCAATCTTTATATCATGGACTAGGGTTCACAATGCATTGTGGACCTTAGTGCATGTGTATGTGTCTTATGTTGTAAGTTTTTGTGTCTTGTGTTATGAAATTCTAAAACTTAAGAGTATGAATTCTGTATCGGAAAGAAATTAGTAACTGTGTCTTATATGTTATGAATTTTTGGCCAACTATCATGTAGTATGATGACACCTCTATTACCATTCTAAATGAGTGGTCACAGAATCGAACCCCAGTGGTGAGACATTGATTCTTTGGTCTGAAAAAGATTGAGAAAGTATAGAACATATACTACCTTGTAAAGAATCATGAGTATTTAAAAAAAATTGTAATGAATTTCCGTATCTTGTATTGTGAAATTTTGTGTCTATGAATACAAATTATGTATCTAAATCAAATTTGAAAAATAAGTAAATATACAACATGTGTATGTGTCTTGTGTTGTGATTTTTTGTGCCTTGCGTTGTGAAATTCTGTACCTTACGAGTATGAATTTTGTACCTCGTTGTTTCAATCTAGAGTCCATAATGTTATGTGAATCCTGGTCCATGATATAAGATGAAGGCGAGAGGGGATTGGATTTTTCCTTTTTATTTTTGTTTTTTTAAAATTTATTTATTTAAATTATTAAAATACATTTTTAAATTATTTTTAATAAATTTTATTTTAAAATACTCACGATTCTTTACAAGGTTAACTCTACGTCAATAGAAAGTACATGTCAATTTTGATTTAATTGCCTAATTTTAACTTTCAGTGAGCCAATTACATTTATTAAAGTTGAATAGCTCAATCATAATTTTGTGTATACTTTAATGACTATTTTGACCTTTTTTTTTTTTTTTTTTTTTTTTTTTTTTTTTTTTTAAATCATCCATGTAATGGAATTTAGTAATCTATATTTTTATGTTTCCAACCGGTAAGTTGTGAAGTTAGAGTGCGATTTAAGAGGAAGAAAAAAAAAAAAAAAGTGGGAGGAAAAACTTCATTACTAACCGTGGTCAACAAGTTCAAGAATGAAGGCTAAATTGTGAAAAAAAAGTCATTAAAGCAATCATAAGGTTGCAGTATTTTCAAATTGCACTATGAGAATGAAGAACTACATGACAGCTATGCTTTATTTCTGGTGAGCAGTCAAATTGTGTCTGTTCAAGATTTTATTTACCAAACTTATACACACACAGTGATGCATAGAATTCAAATCAAATTATGGGTTAGCTGGTAAGAATCAGTAATTGGAATATTTCGCCCTCACGAGTAGCTCAGTTGGTTCTTGATTGACAAATTATAGGCAAAAATGCAGGATCGAGTCTGGCCGCCACAATAAAGGAGTTTTACCTTCTTGTGGTGACTCCTTGTGGGCATCAGGCATATATCGATCCTCCTACCTAAATGGCCACTGAATCACCATCATTTATCCCTACAGAATCCTATAAAGACCCTTGGGACGAGGGATTTCGTCTTATATGGGCAAGTAATTCGAATATCTCTTCATTTATTGATTTATGCAATATGATCATGTTGATTGCCATAAAACTTAAGCATCATCTGCTACACAGTTATTAAAAGATCCATTCAAAGACAAAACAAGAGAATTTAACTCTCACCAGTGCCTCCTAGGTTTCTATCATAACTTAGGCAGCTTGTATGCTCCTGCAGCAGAAATCAGTTGCCACCAACAATAACAGCTCTTGGAGTGTATGAATAATCTGTGTAAGAAATGATTTACATAATGGTGAGCTGGGGAAATCATGACAACAACCAATTAATGAGTCCATGGATCATCAAGAAAAAGAACATATTGAAGTGAGCTAATATATTTAATAGCAAGAAATTTAGAAGGAGAATTCAAACAATTGCATGTTGGGCAAGCATAACAGTGGCCAATGAAGAGGGCTAGAATACTGGACCATCAATGTATGTGAAGTTCAGAGAGAAACAGGGCCAAAGGCCCTTATTCCCATCCTGCAAAACAATTTTAGCTTATCATGATTTGAAATGATTCTTTGTTACTAAATGTCTTGCCCTTCTTGATTTGGAAAACGAAAATCGTTTCTAAAGAGGATTCTCGTTTATCATAGGTTCTCAAAAGGGCTTTACAAAATCATATCCATCAACCTAACAAAATGAAATGAAAAATGTGATTGATCATCATAGTTTTTGCATTGCAATATGCTGTTGAGATTTTGTCTCAGGAGAAATGTTTGTCCTGCATAGTTTCTTATCTCCATAACTATTCAAAAAGCACAAAATTCTGCAGTTTATCAAGCACTAAACAGTTTATCCAATTCTCATTCCAATAAAAATCAACAAAACAGAAAATCATATGACACAACTACAGATTCAAAAAATCTGAATCCAAAGACATCTATAATGAGAGATTAGGAGGGCGGACCTTAACGGTTCCATGGAGAACCAGAAATCCGGTTCAGATATTTGATTTGGTATCCGGTTTGTACAGGACGGAATTCCACGAGGGATTCCGAGGAAGAAAAGTATCGGAGATATAAGAGCAGGACGGGATAACGGAGAGGGAGTGAGACTTGGCGTGAGAAAAAGCCGATTCCGAGAGAATAGCGGCGAGGCCGAGGCCGCGCTTGCTGGGCGGAACGTAGGTGTGGAGGATATCCATGGTTGTGCCGCCGTGTTTCAGCTCGTACTCCAAATACGCTTTCTTGTCCTCTGTTTCGAACCTTTGCGATCTCTCGTTCCATATGATCTTTGGTGCTTCCGGCGCTCCTCCTCCTCCATTTCCGCCGCCAATAGCCGCCGCCGCCGCCATCACTCGAACCCCTTGACAGAATCGATCACCTCTGAACCGACGTCGTATTGAAAGTTCTTAGATTGTAATTGCCGACAAGTGGAAGATTTGATCGGCGATATTTTCTTTTTGAACTATCGTGAGTTGACTTTGACTATGTTGACCTTTTTTTTAAATTGTATTTTTCAAATTTATATTATAACCGAGCTTTTATGGCAATTCACATCTACCAGACTATCACAAGATTATGTGTCCTTATCCACAAAAGACAAAATTCTCTCATCTCTAGAAATTAATAGAATAGTAAAATCGTGGAGGGGTAATTACGGTAACTCATTTGGTTCATTAATTAGGTGAGAGAACTTGTGCTTGAACTTAATTATGTGGTCATGCTCACAATTTACTACTCAAGAACTAATTGAGTTGCTCGTGAACTTTAAATGATAAATTAATTAGGCCTTGAACTTTCAAAAAATGTATCAAACCAAGCAATTACTTACAATGAATCAAATAAGTTCAATTTATTAGTAACCAACAGGTCGAACAATGGTTGACCATGTTGTTTCCCTATGTAGGGAATGTGGGGGGAGGGGTTGGGGGCGTGGGGAAGGGATATACAAGCTATGGTTGCTTGGGATACTATATGCCTTCCAATTTCTGACGATGGTATGAATATTCATGACTTCCACACTTGGAATTTGACATTTCTTGCCAAGTTGTTGTGGGACATCCACTCTAAAAAAGATTCCTCGTGAGTGAGATAGATACATACATACATACTGTCTTTTCAACAAGGATATGTGGGAGTAGAACTCTAAGAAGTCAGATTCCCCTTTGCTTAAGAATTTGGCCAGTGTTAGGGACAAATTTCAAGCTAAATTTAGCTCCACCTCTTAGTGTGTTAAGAATGACTCCATGATGATTGAGTTTGATATTTTGCCGATCGCTTTGTTTGAGAGAAGACTTGCCATGAAAGAGATATTACTCTATTATATATTTGATATGACTTAGCTTGTTCACTCTATAACATTTCCTTGGAGGCTTCTTCTCATTTTTTTTTTCATTGTCGCTTTTCTTTGCAGGTCTGGGATGAAAGTGCAAACGGAGTTCGGTCTAGAAAGAAAAACTATAGGCATCTGTAGTTTCGTGGATCAATAGATTGCGAAATAGCACTCGGTTTCCTTTTAAGATCATTCTATTAGCCTTTTTTGTACTATCTATCACCTCTGGCTAAAAAATGCCGTGATTCATGGTGAAAGCCCTTTACTTGGCCCTACGTTAGTTATCCTTATTAAGAAATAAGTGTATTGAATTATGTTTGCCTTGTACCCCTCTCATTGAGGGTCTTTGTCCCAAAAAAAAAAAAAAATTGTTGTCTTCTTTTCAGAGTATGCCCTATGTATTTGTTTCTGTTCTTTCCCTTCTTGTTTGTCTTGTACTGATTTGTTCACTCTTCCCCCTTTTCTTTAGTTTTTGGGGTTTTTTTTTGTTTGTCTTTGTTGTTTTCTTGTGATGTGCTATCCACATTTTCTTGCTTGGTGGCCCTTTGTTTTTCTTTCCTTTGTCCACCTTTGGGTTGCTCTTTTTTGTTTTGTTTTATTTTTTGCTTTTTTGTTTTGTTTTGTTTTGTTTTTTTTTTGTTTTGTTTTTGTTTTGTTCTTGTTTTTGTTTTTTGTTGCATTGTTTATCTGATTTTCCTTTGGTGCGGATCACCCTATTTGCAGTTTCGATTGTCTCTCTCTCTTTTGTTCTGGCTCCTTCTTTCTGAGGTATGCCGCGTGTATTTGTATTCATGATTTCTCTTTCTACTTTGGTTTGTGTTTCTAACAAAAAAATAGTTTTTTTTTTTCTTTCTGAGGTATGCCCGTGTATGTATTTGTTTCTATACTTTTCCTTCTTGTTTGTCTTGTACTACTTCATTCTCCCTTCCCCCTCTTCTTTATTATTGGGGCACTCTTCTATCTTGATTGCTTTCTTGTGTTCTGCGATCCACCTTCTCTTGCCTTGGTGGTCCTTTGGTTTTCTTTCCTTTGTTTGCTTTTAGTTGCTCTTTCTTGTTGTCTTTTTTGTTATTGTTGCCTTTGTTTTCTAGTTTCCCTTTGGTGTGGACTGCCCCTTTGCAGTTCCTGTCTCTCTCTCTCTTTTGTTCGGTCTTTTTTTTTTTTTTTTTTTTTTTTTTTTTTTTTTTTTTTTTGGCTTTAATTTTGCCTTTTTTTTTTTTTTTTTTTTTTTTTTTTTTGGTTTGATTGTCCCCATGTTATTCCTATTTTGGTCCGAGTATGTAGGGTATTTTTTTTTTTTTTTGGTTTCTTTCTTGTTGCTGACTTTTTGTTCATGCTATTCCTGATTGATTGATTGCTATCTAGATGGCTACTAGCATGATTATCTTCCCATCTTTTTTGTTTTATAGGGGAGGTTTCAAGTTTTCTTTTATACTTAGTACTCACATTTTATGCTTTGTTAATTAGTAGTCATCTGGATGGACCTCTATTTCTCTATTTGATAAAATAGTACCCATCCACTTATTTATGGCCTACTAGTTGTTTAAGTCATTTCCCTTACCGATTGTAGGCGTTTAATTTTGTATCCCACCATTATCTTGATGGAACTTGAATTTCCTTTTGAATCAGAGTATGTCCCGTGTATTTGTAGTCTGAGGTATAATAATATAATTTACCATTACTCAAAAAAATCTGAATTAAATATTTAGAAAAAAAATAGCAAAAGAATCAATATTAGCCTTACATTGAAAAAATTGGATAATGTAAATCAAATCAATTAAAAAAAAATACAGTAGCATTTTCATAATTATCATCAACTTTATTATGCAAACTTAAACACTAAATGATGAGAACTGATTGTATTATATTTTCTGAACTTAATTACAATGAGATCAGATGATGTGAATATATACAATAGAGAGTCACAGTGTGACAAGGATAAGAAGTAGAGAGTCACAGTGTGACAAGGATAAGAAGTTCTAAACAGACTCAGATACATAGAGTCCTAATACTCTCCCTCAAGCACAGTCTATACTAGTAACCTGTAGTTTGTCTCTTAGGGAAGAAAATCTAGGTCCAGGCAGAGCTTTGGTGAAGATATCAGCAAGTTGATCCTTTGTGGAGATGAAGTTGACTTGAATATCGCCCGAAGCTACTCGATCACGAACAAAATGATAATCAATCTCCACATGCTTGGTGCGCGCATGAAAGATTGGGTTGGCACTCATATATGTAGCTCCTAGATTATCACACCATAATTTTGGAATGGAAATACTCAGAATCTGTATCTCACGCAGTAATGACATAATCCATAGAACTTCAGCACAAACATCTGCAAAAGCTTTGTATTCAGCCTCAGTGGATGACCTAGCAACAGTTCTCTGTTTCTTGCAAACCCAGGATATAAGATTACTCCCCAAGAAAACAGCAAAACCACTCGTGAATTTTTGATCCTTAGGACAACCAGCCCAATCAGAATCAGAGAAGGCATGAATGTCTCTAGATGAGCATCGTTGTATGCGCAAACCATGATCAACTGTTCCCATAACATACCTGAATACCCGTTTGAGCTGCTCCCAGTGTGACATGGTGGGAGCATGCATATGTTGGCATAACTGATTAACTGCAAAGGATAGGCTAGGTCGTGTGACAGTGAGATATTGCAGTGCTCCAGCTAGACTCTTGTACTGTGTGGGATCATCATATAGATCTGAATTGAAGGGGACAGTTTTCGAGATAGAGATAGGTGTAGAAAGGGGTTTTCATTCAGACATTCCAGCCCGTTTTAAAATATCATTCATATACCGTTGTTGAGATAAAATAATCGCATTGTCACTCTTAACTGTTTCAATGCCCAGAGAGAAATTTGGTTCACCAAGATCTCTAATTTTGAATGTAGCAGACAGTTTGGACAAGAGTTGAGACATAATACCCTGATCACTTCCCATTACAAGAATGTCATCCACGTACACCAATAGATAAACCAAAGCAGAGTCTTTAGAGTAATAGAACAGAGAGACATCTGTTTTGGATGCTTGAAAGCCAACTGATAGTAAGAACGTACGTAGTTGATTAAACCAGATTGGAAAAGGTTTTCGTTAATTGATCGTAACATCAGGATTACAGAGTATATCTAACTCTAACTAATCCTAACAAATAGATAAACTAAGTCAAGCTATCTAAGCCACACAATATAAAACATACAAAGGAAATAATAATAATAATAATAATAATAATAATAATAATAATAATAATAATAATAATAATAATAATAATAACTTATACTAACAAACCAGGCTCTGGGAGCTTGCTTTAACCCATACAGAGATCTTTTTAACAAACAAACATGATTCGGGAAGTTAGCATCAATATAACCAGGGGTTGCTTCATATAAACTGTTTCAGCCAGATTACCATTCAGAAAAGCATTATGAACATCTAGTTGTTTGATAGACCACCCAGATGATAAAGCTAGAGATAAAAGGAGTCTTACAGTCGTAGGCTTTACCACTGGACTAAATGTGTCAAAGAAGTCTTTGCCTGGAACCTGATTAAAACCTTTCGCAACCAGTTTAGCTTTATGCCTTTCAATAGCACCATCAGCCTTTCTCTTCGTACGAAACACCCATTTACAACCAATAATATTCATACCTGCAGTGGGTGGAACTAGAGACCATGTGTGGTTATGCAGGAGAGCATTGAATTCTTGGTCCATGGCTTCACGCCACTCAGGATATTTGACAGCTTGAGAGTGACATGTGGGTTCCGTGGGATGCACTTGAGCTGCTAGAGCAAAAAGAGGAGCATCTGTGTTGCTGCGAGTGGCCATAGAGTGAGTACGAACATTGGGCCTGGTGGACCGCTGTAACACCCCGTGTTACGGCCTTTAATCCTGGATTAATTATTTAATTAATCCCGCTAATAATAATTAAATATGATTAATTATGTTAAGTTCCCCTTTAATTAATTAATAGGGTCCACCGTAAACCGTGGACCCTTGCCTAAATTAGAGGCTTAAGCCTATTAGGAATAAGGATAGTAAACCTTTTACTATTCAGATCCTAATTAGGAATCCTAGATCTAGTTATCTATTAGGAATAAAGAAAGTAGGCCTTTTACTATTCAGATTGTGATTAGGATCCGCTTTAATTAATATGGACCCTTATCCCTTAAGCAAGTCCCTGAATCCTATAAGGAATAGAATTAGTAAACCCGTACCATTCAGGCCCTAATTAGGAGTCTTAAATGTATAAATAGGGAACTTAGGAGACACCCGGAACACCCCACACGCCTAGACGCTCCATTACCCCAGGAGAGCTCCAAGAATTCCCTTAGAAGAAATCAAGAAAGCAAGAAAGCTTAAAGAAAGATCCTTCATAGTCAAGGAATTAATTAAGGCTAAGAGCTAACCCATGTCTCAACAAAACCTATTTTCATAGCTATGATTTCCCCTTAGGGTTTCCCCCATATTATTGTGAATGGCGAAATTATGGTAATTATTATTGATGTTGATTTGATGATTCCATGGGGAATCTTGATAATCTTGATATTGGGAGTTTCTTGATAATTATGATGTTCTTGATGATTAATTGGGATTTTGATGATTATGTGTTGTTCTTGATGATTATGATGTTCTTGATGATTAATTGGCATCCTCGATGTTTATGTGTTATTCTTACCGAATCTTGCAACTAGAAGATGAATCGTATTCTCGTTGATATAAAAGTGATTAGAACCCTAGGTTGTATCGTATGATCTTATTCTTGGATTATCGGGTGGGAATTCGCATGTTTGGGTGTTGATTATGTTTAGAAAAGCATGATAGGTTATGTGCCGTTCGTTTCTCGTATTTGATCCGTTAATTGTCTACGTGTTGTCGTTAATTGCGTTGTAAAGTGTCTAAGCATGGTTTCGGGTTCCACAACGGTTCCCGGGGCGTAACGTGTGTGAAAAGAGTCAGTGGGGGGTAGGGGACCCGCCACCTACCCATTGCCGTAAACCGCCGCCTGGCAGCGGGCGGCCGGCGGGCGGGCAGCTGCCCGCCGGCGACCCGCTGCCGGAACAGTAGAAACTGGCGGGTGGCCCACCACCCACCGGCTACCCGCTGGAATTTTCCCCAACTCGGGACCCCGGCTTCCCCGTTGGATGTTTCCCCGACCCCCGTGGTGTCCCAACGGACCCCATTTGTCGTGCCTATGTCTAGTTTGATATTTCGGGTACCGTTCGTAGGTTTATGAGTCTATTATATTGCATGCTAGTTGAATTGGTATCCCGTTGACCTAGGTGGAAGGAGTATGAACCCTTTAGGACTATTCTTAGTAAGTGATGGATCACGCATAGGTTTTATTATACGTTTTCTCCCCATTCCTAATGTGTAATGTGGGTTGCATGTGCTTGCTATGTGTTATGTGTGCGTGTTGTCCCAATTCGGTTGCGATCGGATTGGTTACTCCTGAGCTGCGGTTCAGAAGCCAGCTACAGTCAGATGGGAATTCTTGGGTGTAGTCGGATGACGGTATCCTGGGCTGCGGTCCAGAAGCTGGTTGTAGTCAGATGGGAATTCCTGGCTGCAATCAGATGACTCTTTCCCGAGCTGCGGTTCGGAGGCTGGCTGTAGTTAGATGGGAATTCCTGGCTACAGTCAGATTACACATTCTTATGAGCTGCGGTTCATCGGTCGGTTGCGATCGACCCCTCCGTGTTGCGATACGGGGCAGGGTGCTGCGGGGCCGTGTCGGAGCTATATGCGCTGACCCTCATGTATGGGCATGCGATTGGTCCTATGGCGCCAACAAAGTGTGTTATGTGTTGTGATATGGATGAGTGGTGATGATGAGTGTCTTGGGGAATGTGACTATGGGATTTATATTGGGGATTGTTCATGTTGGGTTATGATTATTGTTATGCTTTGCCTTATCTGCCTTATCTGTTGTGAACTGCATATGCTCGTTATAACTGCTGCTTGTGTCTGGCCTTATCTGTCGAGTCATTCCCGGTTTTAAAGCTAGAGTTCGTAGGATATATTCTCATGCTCAAAATGGTTTTTGTATATCTATATATATATTGCTATATGTATTGTATTTCAACGCGTTGGAGTGGGTTACCAGCATCTCTCGCTGAACAGATATATTTGGCTTTCAGGCACAGAAGAATAAGTCACTGGAGAGCGCTAGTACTCGGAACGTAGAAGTAGTTAGTCCCCTTTCGGCCTGCGTGCCATATTATGCATTTACATTATTGAGGATATTAGTTAGTTAGCCTGTGCACCTGGGTTCTCCAGCTCAGGTGTGGCATAGCACCCCGTACACTTGTATTATGTTTTGGGATTTAATGAGATAATACCTTTATTTTATAAGTTTTAAATGTCTTAAAAATCTGGGGTGTTACAACCGCCCACGTGGACGACCTCGCTGGCGAGCAACAGGCTCCACCGGATCACCCGACGAGGCAGCCTGTCCGGGATCCACGGCTGGTTCGAATGAAGCTGGTAGCGGCGGTTCTGGTGGCTCATCATTGGACACGGCAAGAATAGGTGTGCTATGACTGAGAACAGATTCCGCCCAAGGTCCAGAAAACGGAGTAGATAGATCCTGCAAAGATGTTTTCTTAGCAAAGGGGAAAACTTCTTCATCAAATCTGATATGCCTGCATGTGTAAATCTTATTAGTATGTAAGTCCATGCATCTGTACCCCCTAAAGGATTCAGGATAACCTAGGAAGACACATGGAGAAGACCTGTATGACATCTTATGACGATTATATGGTCGAAGATGAGGGTAGCATAAACACCCAAAGACACGAAGAAAAAGATAGGAAGGAGGGGATTTATGTAACAGGAGATGAGGACTGGAGTTATTTAATACAGAAGATGGCATTCTGTTAATTAAATAGACAGCAGTCTCAAAGGCAAAATCCCAAAATTTCAAAGGAACAGAGGCATGAGCTAGAAGAGCCAGACCAGTTTCAACAATGTGACGATGTTTTCGTTCAACACGACCATTCTGTTCATGTGTATAGGCACAGGATTGTCTATGTTGAATTCCTAATTGAACAAACGAAGAATGCAACTTTTTGTACTCAGCACCTAAATAAGACTGAATGGCCTTTATTTTGTAATTAAAGGACCGCTCAACAAGAGTACGAAATTTATCAAAGATGACATAAAGATCAGACTTTAATTTCATAGGGAAGAACCATGTATAACGGGAATAGTCATCCACAAAGATCACAAAATAACGGAAGCCAGAAGTAGATAAAGTGGGTGCAGGACCCCAAATGTCTGTGTAAATAAGATCTAGGACTTGAGAACTAGAGGAAGCAACACGAGGGAGGGGAAAACGGGCAGATTTGCCTAATTGACATGCATTGCATAAAGAATTATGACAATGAATATTATCACGAGACCCACTAACCAAACAAGAATGAAGTATATGGCTAAGAACACGGTTATGAGGATGACCCAGACGATTGTGCCAAGTGGAAGCCGAGGCACGAGCGGAAATAAACGCTGACGGAGACGAACTAGGTAATGAAAGTGTGTATAGTCCCCTCGAACTATTGCCCTGAAGAAGTATTTCCTTGGTATTGATATCTTTCACAACAAAAAAAGAGTGGTTAAACTCAAAAAAGACTTTATTATCGGATGCAAACTTCTGAATAGATAATAAAGAATTAGACAAACGTGGAATGTGAAGTATATCAGACAATGTAAATGATCTAGAAGGGGTATTAAAAGAGGCATGGCCAACATGACTAATAGATAAACCCATACCGTCACCGACACGTAAAGTGTCATTACCAGTGTACTTCTCCGATGTAGAAAGGGCATCGATATTTTATTCTAATCTTATTGTGGTCCATGTATTAAGTGGTCTGGACAATTAAAATCCCATTGTGATAGGTAATGTGGATAAAATATGTAACAGATCAGGGGTTTTTATTCCCCTCTCTCTGGCTTTCAATAGGGCTATTTAAGCCTACTTAATGTATTTGGTTTATGGCCATTATTGCCATAATTCCAATAATCAATATTGGAATGTAAGTTATGCAAAGAAGGCAATATAAAAAGGCATAAGCATTTTCCTATCCTATCACTGTGAAAACTAACGTGAAAGACCAGAGGGAAAAGTATTCTGAATACACTCTACAAACCTGAAGAAAGAAGTTATGAAGAAGAAAGGGCTAAAAGCTTCATCAATCTCTCATGGAACTAGGTTAGTACTTTAGCGCTTCCGATTAAAGTATTTGGTTAAATCATTCAATGCCTATTGTTATAGTTTTCATTACTTTCTTTCAAAAGAATGTGAAAGGGAGAGTATATGTTTTTAAACTAATGACAATTTTTTATAGCCTCAAAGCAGTGATGTGATTGGGAGAATTTAGTCTCACCTCAGCCTGTATTCATTTCCCTGGGAGCAGAAGTCTATATAGAGCTTCCAATGCCTGCTTTAGCCTCATTGTTAAGCAGAAAGTAGAGAAATTATCAAGAGGCAAATAGATGAAGACTTGTGTGGCCTGGTACCCCGTAATGCTAATGCTGGCCATCGATTTTGCCTTTGCAATTACTAATGTGCTTCTCAAAAAAAATTATCATTGATGGAATGAACCATTTAGTCTTCATCACTTATCGGCAGTTTAGCCCCAATTGCTTTTTTTTTTCTTTTTTTTTTTTTTTTTTTTTTTTTTTTTTTTTTTTTTTGTCAAAAGGTATGCTTGTTTTGATTCATTTTGCATAGTACTTTCAGAAATTTGATACCCACTACCACTCTATATAATCCAAAGTTCACTTATATATGAATTTTTCTGTGTGAGTAGTGAAGACATTCTATATGAGAAAAAATTAAATTAATTCAAAGAATAGTCATAATCTCAATATGCAAAAAGTACGTGCTAAAATATATATTTTTATATTTTCAACCACATTAAAAGCCCTATTTTAGAAAAAGATTACTGAACAATTAGTATCAAAACAGTTTATCACTTCATCATGAAAATTAGTATCAGAGCATGTCACATGTTTAATTCTTAAACATTTAAATATGACAATTGGTATCAACAATTGGAATTAGAGCATACCAAGCAGTCAAAAAAATCTGAGCATCCAACATAAGATAATTGTGGTAAGTATATATGTGTTTTAAAATATTAATTTAAAATTCTCATAAAATATAAATTTAATTATTAAAATACTAACTTTGCTAGCTTTTTTTTTTTTTTTTTTTTTTTTTTTTGTTACAAAAGAATATATGCTAGCCTTACAAATATCTTCTTCTATCAAATATTGGCAACAATGTTTAATGGTTACAGCATATATCCTGAAATCATCAATCTTCGCCTTGTCATTATTGTCATATTCTTCCACAAATTTTGTGTGCAGCAAGTCTATCAGCTCTTGGCTCGAAAGTGGGATATGCTCTGAGCAGCCATATTGTATTACCCAACAAATGAAGCGGAGATCATGGAATCAGAAAGTGCATGTTACGGACAAATGATATCAGAGTTTTTGATAACTTCATCATGAAAATTTGTATCAGAACATGTCATATGTTTAATTCCTAGCTAAATATTTAAATTTGACAATTGGTATAGAGCATATAATGGAATAATTTGTATCAAGATCGATTTTATATTCATATCTTTTATAACTTTATGTGAAACAAGGAAGTTGACATCGGGCCGCCGGGAGTTTCCGGCGAAAGCAGGGTTGGTCTGCAACAACTCGGTTGTGAACGGCGGATCGGAGGTTTGCTCAGACATCGAGGCGGCGGAGTTAATGAATTCGAATCCTCCACTGCTTGCGCAGGCGGCCAAGACGGCGGAGCCCGTGGGCCAAAACCCGAAGAGTGCCTGTAGAGAGAGTTTGCTACTGGAGGAACTCACTGCGGAGGAAGCGGAGAAATGATTGACAAAACAGCCGGGTGTGAAGAAGAAGGGATGCCTAGTTTCGTGCTACATACGGAAACGCTGATGGTTTTGAGGTCACCATTGTTTACGGCAAAAGCAAAAAAATAGAAAAACGATTAAGCCCCATCGGCAAATTTCACCGCTCAGTTGGTTTTGAGCAGGAAATTGTGGCAATATCGCAATGATAATATCAAAAGCTGGTGGATTTTTGTGTTTTAAAAATCCGATTATTTTTTCATACTATCATTTTGTATATTAACACTCCAATGGATTTAGGAAATGTGTTTTAATGTCATTCTTTGGCCGCTCAAGAAATGAGAAATACATATATATTTTGTTCTATGTGCTCTCTGGATTCATATATGATCAAGAACACTGGATAAAGCTGCTTGCTTCTTTGATTTCGAAGAAATTAATGAATATCCCATGAACATGCAAAATCCAGTAACTTATATACAGTGTTGTTGGAGGGGTGATGGATCTGGAGAGCCATGAACCTCTCGTTTTTATTTCCCAGTATTGGGCTAAAATATATACTTTTATATTTTCAACCACATTAAAAATCATATTTTGGAAAAGGATTACTAGACAATGAGTATCAGAACAATTTATCACTTCATCATAAAAATTAATATCAGAGCATGTCACATGTTTAATTCCTAAACTTTTAGATCTAACAATTGTTATTAGAGCATACTATGTAGATAAAAATTTTGAATATCCAACATAACATAATTGTGGTAAGTATATATGTGTTTTAAAATATTAATTTAAAATTCTCATAAAATATAAATTTAATTATTAAAATATTAACTTTGGTAGCTTTTTTTCTTTGATCACTTTTCTTTGTTATAAAATGATATATGCTTGCCTCACAAATGCCTTCGTCTATCAAATATTGGCAACAATGTTTAATGGTTACGACATATATCCTGAAATCATCAATCTTTGCCTTGTCATTATTTTCATATTCTTTCACAAACTTTGTGTGTAGCGAGTCTATCAGCTTTTGGCTCAAAAGTGGGATATGCCCTGAGCAGCCTTTTACGCTATAAATTGTGCCCATCAAGTCAGTATATTGTATTGCCCAGCAAATGAAGCGTAGATCATGGAATCAGGAGGTGCATGTTGGGGACAATTGATATCAGAGCAATTTATCACTTCATCATTAAAATTTGTATCAGAACATGTCACATGTTTAATTCTTAAATATTTAAATTTGACAATTGGTATCAGAGCATATAATAGAATAATTTGTATCAAGATCAAATTTTATAATCATCTTTTCTAACTTGTATGTGAAACTAGGAAGTTGACAAAAAACATGTCATATCATTAAAATGGAAAGAAGAGACCAACTCCTATCTAGCTGCTCTGGAAAAAAAACTTAGTCTAAACCACAAGCTGGCCCAATCTTTCTCTGTCCGTTTAATGGTCTAGATACACCCGGTTAATCTCCATTTGCTATGGAATTGTTGGTTTTGTAAAAGTTTTGGGACCTTATTACATGTTGTTTATCACTTAAAAAGGAAGATTGGCACTAAATGTAGTCATGGAGTCTATTCCAGTACAAAAACGAGATGATCCTAATTCCCAGTTCTACTGTGCTATCCAATATGATTTTTTTTTTTTAAGAATGAGGTGACAATATAGTTATGTTAACAATGTTTTTTTATTTTTTTTTATTTTTTTTATTTTTAATCTCAATAGTAATGTGTTTCATTGAGTGGTCTATTTTTTCCATTCTTTTATTTTTACGTTCTTATTGGACAATTTCCTATTTTTTTCATCTATAAAGACATCATACATGTTGAGGTAATTTCGATACTTGTGGATACGTCCTTCAGTGTAACAATAGTTATAGCTCTAACAAGAAGCATTGATATGACACTCATATTTAGAGTACATTATAGCCTTCAAATATGTATTTCTTCTGTAGTTAAATTATTGTATAGAATCCTTTGGAAGTTTATTTCGAGCAAATGTACACGGACAAACAACACTGGTGTCTTGATGCTAATTTTTCATGTTGGAATTTATTTTTTTACTTCTTGTTATCAACCTCAACCTAACTTGCTGGGGCATAAGAATTCAAAGAAAGGTCAACAACAAAGAATATCACTTGTTAGCTTCTTTGGTTGAGATATCAATGCGGTATCTTTTGTCAGCCTTCCATCTTTCGTTCCATATGAAACTTGGGAGATAAAATAAAAATAAAAATTTAATGAAGCTCACATATGAGAGCTGGGAACTGAGAAGCCTGGTATGCATATATATGATTTTATATATATGAGTTCGAAGCCTTGTATGCATATATATGATTTTATATATATGAGTTCATGAGTTGATATACATACATACATACATACATGCATGCATGCATACATGCATACATACATACATACATGCACACATACATACATGCATGCATGCATGCATACATGCATACATACATACATACATACATACATACATACATACATACATATATATATATATATATATAGACTTGCGTTCAAATGAGGACAAGTATATTATAGAGGACTGTGAGGACAATTGTAGTGTGTGCCATTAGCCTATATGTTGTGTGCATGGCCGAATGTAGTCGTGTGCCATAGTTTGTATGTCGCGTGCATACATTTGTTAATTAATAGAGCCTGGGTTCGAAACCTGATGCTTACATGTATTCTTGTGTGCCATTATGTATTAAATTGTGTGCCTGATAGTAATTTGTTGTGTGCCCATTATTTGTCCTCACAGTCCTCTATATATTGTTGTCCACATTTGATATATATATACATATATATATATATATATATATATATATATATATATATATATATATATATATATATATATATAGAGGATCATATGAGAACACTTGCTTAGGTGAGAACATGAGAACAAATCTTGTGCATCAATCTAACTAATTTTAATGGTCTAGATTAAGGATGTGCGAACGCGGATTAAATGTGTGCAAACGCGGTTAAGTTTGTGCAAATGCGATTGATCTATATTGGTTATGTGACATTGTGAGATCAAATCTTGTGCATCAATCTAATAAATGTAATGGTCTAGATTGATCTAGATTAAGTGTGTGCGAATGCGATTAAATGTGTGCGAACGCAATTAAGTGTGTACGAACGTGATTGCTCTAGATTGATCTAGACCATTAAATAATATTAGATGGATGCACACGATTTGTTCTCACGTTCTCACCTAAGTAAGTGTTCTCATTGGAACCATCATATGAGAACACTTGCTTAGGTGAGAACATGAGAACAAATCTTGTGCATCAATCTAACTAATTTTAATGGTCTAGATTAAAGATGTGCGAACGCGGATTAAATGTGTGCAAACGCGGTTAAGTTTGTGCAAATGCGATTGATCTATATTGATTATGTGACATTGTGAGATCAAATCTTGTGCATCAATCTAATAAATGTAATGGTCTAGATTGATCTAGATTAAGTGTGTGCGAATGCGATTAAATGTGTGCGAACGCAATTAAGTGTGTACGAACGCAATTGCTCTAGATTGATCTAGACCATTAAATAATATTAGATGGATGCACACGATTTGTTCTCACGTTCTCACCTAAGCAAGTGTTCTCATTGGAACCCTTCTCTCTCTCTCTCTCTCTCTCTCTCTCTCTCTCTCTCTCTCTCTCTCTCTCTGTATATATATATATATATATATATATATATATATATATATATATATATATATATATATATATATATATATATATATATATATATATATATATATATATATAGGGTTGAATGCTTCCCGTGCGGTTGTACGGTTGATTAATGTGCGTGAGGTTTGTACTCAATGTGCGTGAGTATTGTGCTTAATGTGTCTGAGATTTGCACTTAATGTGCGTGGGTGTGTAATGTTAATGTGCGTGAGTTTTGTACTTAACGTGTGTGAGTCTTGTGCCTAAGATGCGTGAGTTGTGTGCTTAATGTGCGTGAGTGTGTTCTTCATCCACTGATGTGAAAATTATGCGTATCCACTGCTGCATTTTTTTCTTGTTTTTTTGTTTCGAAGTGGTGGAGGAATGAATTGTCTTGTTTTTAACAAAAAATCAGAACAGCCATATGTGCATTTACATATATCCATCCATTCACACACAATCAGAAAAACTTCACCCACCTTCTCTTTCTGTTCTGCTTCCTTCTGAGCTCGTAATTCTGAACTCAAGTCACGCACATTAAGCACAAACTTCACGCACATTAAGCATAATACTCGGGCACATTAAGTACAAAACTCACGCACATTAAAATTACACACTCACGCACATTAAATACAAATCTCAGGCACATTAAGCACGCGACTCACGCACATTAATCTACCGCACAACCACACGGGAAGGCACAAATGCACCTGATCCCTTCCCTATATATATAGGTGCGAGGAAGGGTTTTGTGCGGTTTTGCGAAGGACAGGGCCGGTCCTATAGTTTTATAGGCCCGGGGCAAGTGAAAAAAAAGGGCCCAATACGATATTTAGAAGTTAATTTAAATTTTTGTAATTAAAGTTTAAATGTTATATACAAGTACAAAAATACCAATACCAACTAAATTGAAATAAAATTTAAAATTTTTCAACATTTTACAAATACAATACTAATTCAAAACTAATTATGACAAAAAACTTCTATGTGTTTTCCTAGATGCAAAGTCATCAATGACCTCTTCAAGACTAATATTGTCTAAGATATCATTCTCAATACATAATATTGCCAATTCATTTAATCTTTCTTGTGACATTGAAGATCTTAGATATGTTTTCAATAATTTTAATTTTGAGAAACTCCTTTCAGCAGAAGCTACAGTCACGGGTATAATCAATAAAATCCGATAAGCAATAGAAACCGTTGGGTAGCAATCTGCAACTTTGACAAACTCAAGAATCTCGATTGCTGACATCAACTTTTCTGGCAAAGTCATCTGTAACACTTTTAATTCAGAAAAAAGATCATTTGAATCAACATCCGACACATTGTTATGAGAAAAAGTAATTGCAAAATTATTACAACATTCGATTAATTCATTATTATCTAATGACTTCAATTTTTTAGAATCATACAAGAATCCAAAAATATTTTCAAATGTCTTTAATTGCTCAAATCTAGTATTCAATGAAGCAATTGTCATATCCACAACAATTAGAAAATAATTAACTTTAAAGGATTCCTCATGTGATTGCATTTCCTCTTCATGATCATTTTCGTCAAATTATTTTTTCCTAATAATACGATGTTTAATAGGAAATGTAGGATCTACGTTCATCTCACATGCAATATTTTTGGCAATATTTATACTAGAAACAAACCCTTCATTTCTATACTTCTCAAAAAAAATCTATTACACCCTTAATTTGATTTTTAGTAGTTTCAATGCACATAGATTTTGATTGCAACCTTTTACTAACCATGTTAATAACAAATAAAATTTCATACCAAATAACAATTCCAAGTAAAAATTCAAAACTATCAAGTGCACTAACCAAGCTATCCACTTCACTCTTTGACTTGACATCATCACTAGATTTAGATAATTCTAACAAAGCTAACCTTATTTGAGGAGCTTGAAATCTAATAGCTTTGACACTTTTATTCGACTCTCCCAACGTGTATTGCATAAAGATTTTACAGTTAGGTTTGAAATATTATCAAGTAAAACTTTCCATCTTTTAGGAGAACTAGAAAATAAAACATAAATGCGTTGCATAACTCCAAAAAATGAAACTGCTTTAATACAAGAATGTGCCATATCACTAACAGTAAGATTAAGACTATGACAAACACATGCCATATCTTAAATCAAGATTTGATGAGAATGCAGTACTTTCCCCTCCTGTAATTGTGTAAAATTGGATTATATTAATTCCTTATATTATGAAATATTGAACTTAAATGCAGCATGTTCTAAAATTTATTTTCCATGATGTAAATTACATCATTCAGTTTCTAAATTCTAATGTGCAATAACACAATACTAATTACACTTATGAATTATGACTTAGCACTCCACAAAACTTCCTAAATCCTAATTACAGACATTAATTTACACAGTTCAAGCATTTTTCACATTCACAAAACTTCTTAAATCTTAATTACAGCTTTAATTTATAGACTACAGTTCAAGCATTTTTCACATTCACAAAACTTCCTAAATCCTAATTAGGACTTTAATTTATAGACTACAGTTCGAGCATTTTTCACATTCACAAAACTTCCTAAATCCTAATTACAGACTACAGTTCAAGCATTTTTCACATTCACAAAACTTCCTAAATCCTAATTACAAACTTTAATTTACAGATTACTGTTCAAGCATTTTTCACAGCAATCGGCATCAAATTAGGTATTTCCTTAGGCCTTAGCTGCAGCAAGTTGAAATATAAATTACAGAGAGTTAAAGCCAGACAGTAATACGAATCTAATTACACTCAACAGATGCACCTAATTGATTGGATTCCTTACTCTACCAGATGTCAATTTTTTTTAGCAATTCTGCTAAAATTCATTCAACAAATCTAATTACAAAAGATTCAAAACCAAAATACATCTTACAAAAGATTCAAAATGATATATTAGTTGAAATTAATTAATAGAATAATAATAGCAAAAGACAAATTTATAATTAGTTGAAATTAGAATTTATAAATTACCTTTGCCCGTTTGCCGATTTGAAATTCGGTGAAGCCGTGAGCTCGTGAAGCACTGAAGTGGTGAAGGTAATTAGGTGAAGCAGCAAAGGCAGAATCGTGGAAGCGGAACTACGGTCTGCGGAGGTCAGAACTGGTGGTCTGGCGGAAGGCCCGGCGCCCCGGTGAACCGTGAACGGAGAACAAATTTGGATTTGTAGAATAGTGAAGGTGATTTAATGGATTTGCAGTTTGGTGAGTTTGCTTCTGAGGAATCTGAGCTTTTATCAATGGCTCCATTTTTACCGTTGAGAGGAAAATCAATAGCAGCGTAGGTGCAAGGCGGCGTGGGCGGTGGGCGTCTCCTCCAGTCTTCCAACTCCCCGTCTTCGTCGACTTCTTCGGCTTCTTCGCAATACGCGAACTTGGCCGAAAACATTAAAAGAATTTATATATATATATATATATATATATATATATATATATATATATATATATATATATATATATATATATATATATATATATATATATATATATATATATATACACACTATATATCTATGGCCTATGGCCCCTATTAGGGATGGGGCCCTGAGCAAGAGCCCAGCCTGCCCTTGCCCAGGACCGGGCCTGGCGAAGGACCCACCTTATGCATTAAAATGGCACAGCTTAAGTACACAAACCACACATCTTAAGCACACAAACAAAACACCTTAAGAACACAAACCATGCACCTTAAGCACACTACAAAGCACCTCAAGAACACAAACCACGCACCTAAGATTTTAAAATGGTTGACCTTAAGTTTCACACAACTGACGCACCTTAATTATACAAATCACGCACCTTAAGCAGGAAAACAACGCACCTTAAGAACAAAACCCACACACCTTAAGTTTTAACAACTACTCACATTAAGCACAAAAATCATGTACCTTAAGCACAAAACCCACGAACCTTAAGCACAAAACTCACACACCTTAAGCACAAAAATCATGCACCTTAAGCACACAAACCATGCACCTTAGATTTGACCTAGATGCAAAAATGACCAAATTGCCACCGCGTTTATTTATTTATTTATTTTTTATTTTGATAATCCTGGACGCAGGGACGGAGCCAGGAATTTTGTTGAGGGGGGGGCGAAATAGGGACGGATTCACAATTTTTTTCCAGTAAAGGCGAAACATTAAAATAAAAGAGATATTTAAAAATAAATAAAAACATTACCTAAAAAATATAGGTGTAAATATTATTGGATATGGGCGAAAAATAAAACAAATCGAAACTTTATAAAAATATTCATAACAAAATATGAAACATAATTAATTTGATAAAATAATTTGAATATATATATATATATATATATATATATATATATATATATATATATATATATATATATATATATATATATATATATATATATATATATATATATATATATATATATATATATATATATATATGTATGTATGTGTGTATCAAATATTAAAAAAAACTATTAAAACGTGATTGTGTTAAAGTCATAGGGAAGGAGCCAAAAAACTATACGATTCGAACGCCTAACCTTTATTATAACCAAATGCATGCTCTACCAACTAATCTAACTCATTTCTTATGAACAATTAACAGTTTTTATATACTAATACTTAAAAATGTACTATATATATACATATATACATACAAAAATTATATATGGGATAGGGGTAGGGGTAGGGGTGGGGTGAGGGGGGGCAGCTGACCCCCCTGCCCCCCCTTTGGCTCCGTCTATGCCTGGACGTTGATTTAAACAAAATTAATGGCTCTTCTCTCGCATTTGAACCTAATTATATATCTTGTGCATCAATCGAATTAATTTTAATGGTCTAGATTAAGTGTGTGCGAACGCGATTAAATGTGTGCGAACGCGCTTAAGTGTGTGCAAATGCGATTGATCTATATTGGTCTTGGTGACATTGTGAGATCAAATCTTGTGCATCAATCTAATAAATTTAATGTTCTAGATTGATCTAGATTGAGAGTGTGCGAATGCGATTAAATGTGTGTGAACGCGATTAAGTGTGTGCGAACGCGATTGATCTAAACTATTAAAATTTATTGGATTGATGCACACGATTTGATCTCACAATCTCACCTAAATAGGTGATCTGATAGGAACCCTCCTATATATATATATATATATATATATATATATATATATATATATATATATATATATATATAATAAGGCTCATATGCGGCAGTGGCTTTAGGTGCGGCGGTGCGGCCATATCAGCATCGTCTATTCTGCTTAATCTAACGGCAGCGACTAATTTCTGAAGATTTAAAGATTTAAGTGCGTCCTGGTAAGTGGAGGGTGTTATGGTAATTGTAGTGGTCATTTATATCGGTTGCTTGTCAGTATACACCAACAGTGTTAACAAAAGACACCAATAGTGTTAGGAAAAAGCACCACAATGAAATGCATAAATACACCAAAAAACACACAACACACCCAAAAAATACACCATATAACTCACCACCCAATGGTGTATTTCTGTACACTGTGTGATGCTTTTATTCATACCTAGTCGTGCGTTCTGGTGATGCTTATCTAATTTGTGCATGTTTTTTTGGTGTTCATTTTCTAACATGGATGGTGTATATTTGTATAACTATTAGTGCGGTCGCACTGACCGCTCGGGAAGGCACCAACACGAATTCTCAAATACACCACAGTATGGTTAGTAATGCACCAATAACGAACATAAAACACACAACACTATGATTTGATCCATTCTGGTGCCCAATGACGACTTTAACCTTGCAGTTCGCGTAGTGTGAGAACGCGCGCGAAAATATCGGAAAAGCCTTAATGAATGTGATTCATTGGATTTATCTAATCTAATGGCCTACAATTAACCACACCGCCGCACCTAAGTGCACTACCGCACTTGAACCTTCCTCTCTCTCTATATATATATATATATATATATATATATATATATATATATATATATATATATATATATATACATATATATATATATATATATATATACATACATATATATATATATATATATATATATATATATATATATATATATATATATATATATATATATATATATATATATATATATATATATATATATATATATATATATATATATGCTTTGGATCCCATGAGAACACATGCACAAGAGAAAATTAAGAACAAAATTCAGTTTTACATCTGTAAAAATTTGATGATTTTGTTCAGATTATATATATATATATATAAAAACACGGTGACATTTTCAGAATTATCATTAACTTTACTATGTAAACTTGAACAAATAATTATGCAATCTTTAACAACTAAATATGCAAATCTGGTAAATTTTATAAAATCAAATTTTAAATCTAAAGCGTAATAGTTCTATTTAATTTTTCCGTTAATACCCGCCTCCCCAGACTCCTAGTCCATTGAACAACACCAAAAAACCTAGCTGACTCCTATGGTGTCAAGTGTACCAAATCAACTGGCTCCTCTTCACGGTTTATTTCATGGATCGCATCGGCAGAGTGAAGATCCAAATGATGGGTTCTGATATTCTAAGTGAAGTTTTCATTAAGATTATTGATTTGTGTTCAGTGATGCTGAAGGTTTGTTGAGATATTTGATGATATTAATCATCTATATTAATAGTCATGTGTCTCTTGGATTTTCCATATGTCTCTTGGGTTTCCCATGTATCTCTTGGGTTTTCCATGTGTCTCTTTGTTTTCTCATTTGTATTTATTTTTCATCATCTTGTTAGCACTATATATACAAGTGCTTGTATTGAAGTTGACACAAGACTCAATATATTAGTTTTTCCTCTTCTTCTTGTTTATTTGTATTTTACATGGTATCAGTCGCCAAGGTTTATACCTGTGCATAAACTCATCAATGACTGACGACGAGCAGCCGCAGGCATTAACAGGGCTGATTAGTGGTACAGAGATTTTTGATGATCAATTGAATGGTAAATTTGATCCACGGTTGTGGATAATTGACGCAGGGGCTTCTCGTCACGTTACTGGTGATTCCACTCGAATGACTGATGCAAAAGATATATTTCATTGCCCTGTTGGTTTACCCAACGGAAAAACAGTGGTTGCAACTCGAGAAGGCTCGGTTCGATTAACAGACAAAATTGTTCTTAATCATGTCCTTTATGTTCTGTCTTTAAGTTGCAATCTTATTTCTGTTTCTCAGTTAAATGATGCTATGCATAGCAATGTCCACTTTAACTCTTATATGTGTGCTATACAGGACCAATCGAGGGAACTGATTGGAACGGGTGTTAGACTGGATGGACTTTACTACTTCAAGGGAATCGATTCAGTGCAACATCCTACAGTAAATGGTGTGACAAGTTCAGTCAATCTTTGGCATCAACGAATGGATCATCCATCTGAAAAAGTGGTAAAACTACTTTCGTATGTTGGCACTGCTGTGGGAAGTTTTAATAAAGCTTGTGAGGTTTGTTTTCGTGCTAAGCAACCTAGAGATAAGTTTCCTTTGAGTAGTAACAGAGCATCTCGAATATTTGAGAAAATACATTGTGATTTGTGGGGTCCTTACCAACATCAATCCTCTTGTGGTGCACGTTATTTCTTGACTATAATAGATGATTATTCGCGAGCAGTTTGGATTTATTTGATGATGGATAAAACTGAGGTTTTTAAAATGTTCTTGTGTTTTGTGGCTATGATTGATAGACAATTCTCTAAATCAATCAAAGTCGTTCAGAGTGACAACGGTACTGAATTCAATTGCTTGTGTGATTTTTTTTCTGATACTGGAATTCTATTTCAAACTTCCTGTGTGGGAACTCCTCAACAAAATGGTAGGGTTGAGCGGAAACATAAACATATTCTCAATGTAGCGAGAGCTTTGAGATTCCAAGCCAATTTGCCAATTTATTTTTGGGGAGAATGTGTTCTTGCGGCCACACATCTTATAAATTGGACACCAACGCCGTTGCTTGGTAACAAAACTCCTTATGAAATTCTTTTTGGTAGTCCTCTATCTTACAACACAATTCGTGTTTTTGGGTGTCTTTGCTTTGCCCACAATCAAAAAGCAAAAGGAGATAAATTTGCTAGCAAGAGTCGAAAGTGCATCTTTGTGGGATATCCATTTGGGAAAAAGGGTTGGAAGCTGTTTGATCTCGACACCAAAGAATTTTTTGTTTCCCGCGATGTGAAATTTTTTGAGGATGTTTTTCCATTTCCCCTCACAGATACGACTACCAATCCTCATGAAGAATTTGTTCACGAAGATTTTTCTGTAATTGTTGAAGAAGCCGAGCCCAGCTCCACAAACGAGCCAAACCCTCAACTTGAGCCAAGCTCCACACCCGAGCCAACCTCTCAACCGGAGTCAAACTCCATACCCGAATTCAGCTCACAACCTGAACAACACACTAGTACTCTTTCTCCAAATAACCAGGATCCGAATGTTGAGATGGGTCGGGGTATGAGAAATAAAGTTCCTCCAGTGTGGTTGCGCGACTATGTTATTAATTCTACTGTTGCTAAAAGTCCATCCTCCGTCACACCGTCTCCACAGTCACCCTCAGGTACTCCCTATCCTTTAGCACATTATATAAATTGTGACAATTTTTCTCTACCATACAGAACTTTTCTCGCAGCAATTCTTTCTGAAAAAGAACCAAAATCTTTTAAGGAGGCAATGACACATACCGGTTGGAAAGAATCTATGACAAATGAAATCCGGGTCCTCGAAGACAATCAAACTTGGACTCTTGAACATCTCCCACCTGGGAAAAAGGCTCTTGGGAGTCATTGGGTGTATCGAATCAAATATAACTCAAATGGGTCGATTGAAAGACTCAAATCAAGATTAGTGGCTCTTGGTAATCATCAGGAAGAAGGCATCGATTACACAGAAACTTTTGCTCCTGTTGCCAAAATGACAACTGTTCGTGCACTTCTTGCCATTGCAGCATCTAAAAATTGGGAACTACATCAGATGGATGTGCACAATGCTTTTTTTGCACGGTAATCTCGATGAAGAGGTGTATATGAAGCTTCCCCCGGGCTTTGAGGCATCCGATCCTAAATTAGTGTGTCGATTGCGCAAGTCCTTGTATGGATTAAAGCAGACACCGAGGTGCTGGTTTGCAAAACTTGTTACGGCCTTGAAAGGGTATGGTTTCTTACAATCCTATTCCGACTACTCTTTATTCACCTTTACTCGGGGTGGAATTCAGATAAATGTACTTGTTTATGTCGATGATCTCATCATTTCTGGGAATGATTCTGCTGCTCTTAAGACATTTAAGGCTTATCTCAGTGATTGTTTTCATATGAAAGATCTCGGCACTCTAAAGTACTTTCTGGGTATTGAGGTTGCTCGTAGCGCTTCTGTACTATTTTTGTGTCAAAGGAAATATACTCTTGATATTATTTCTAAAGCAGGATTGTTGGGGGCCAAACCGGTTAGTGTTCCTATTAAGCAAAACCACAAACTCGGCCTAGCTAGTGGCCCAATTTTCTCTAATCCTGCAGCTTATTGGGGTTTAGTTGGAAGACTTATCTACTTAGCCGTAACTCGACCAGATCTCGCATACTCTGTTCATGTGTTGTCTCAATCCATGCAAGAACCACATGATAAGCACTGGGAGGCAGCTTTGAGAGTTGTCCGTTATTTGAAAGGTACACCAGATCAAGGGATTCTCCTACGAGCAGACACTGATCTAACGCTACAGGGATGGTGTGATTCGGATTGGGCCGCGTGTCCTATTACTCGGCGATCGCTTACGGGTTGGTTGATTTTTCTCGGCCATTCTCCAATCTCGTGGAAAACAAAGAAACAAACTACTGTTTCTCGTTCTTCTGCAGAAGCAGAATACAGGTCCATGGTAGCCGTTACTTGTGAACTCAAATGATTAAAGGGCTTGTTGTTAAGTCTGGGGGTTCATCATCCCAAAACCATAAAGTTATTTTGTGACAATCAGTCAGCCCTTCATATTGCAAAGAATCCAGTCTTTCATGAACGCACAAAACACATTGAAGTGGATTGTCATTTTGTTCACGATGCAATTAAAGATGGTTTGATCTTCCCTTCCTACATTCCTACCAATTCGCAATTAGCTGACATCTTCACAAAGGCTCTTGGGCAAAGGCAATTTGAATTTCTTCTTCGCAAGTTGGGCATTTCAGATCCGCATGCTCCAACTTGAGAGGGGGGGGGGGGGGTGTTGAGATATTTGATGATATTAATCATCTATATTAATAGTCATGTGTCTCTTGGATTTTCCATATGTCTCTTGGGTTTCCCATGTATCTCTTGGGTTTTCCATGTGTCTCTTTGTTTTCTCATTTGTATTTATTTTTCATCATCTTGTTAGCACTATATATACAAGTGCTTGTATTGAAGTTGACACAAGACTCAATATATTAGTTTTTCCTCTTCTTCTTGTTTATTTGTATTCTACAAGGTTCAATATGAATAATCCAGTGCTAAAGTTTGAGCGTTTATTAATTTCACATTATAATTATATGAATGTGTGCCATCAGACAGAATTGGTTCATTGTTATGAACCCACAAAATTTCGTATGAATGTAAGCTTTTGAGAAAGCAATTCCATTTTAGGTAAGCAAAAACTTGCAATACAATAATCAAGTTATTGGCAAAGATTTGCCTTAAAACAAGTTAGATAAAGGCGGAAATTTGTGGTTGCAAAAGAAAAGAAAAACATATATTTCTTATTTAGAAATGTATTCTAACCTTGATTTTGGAGCAAATAGTTGTTGGTTTGTTGCTAAAGAAATTTCCTTCTCTATTTCTTTCTTATTTCATGAGTTGTATTCCTGTAACTTTTTCTGCTGTCTGATATTTAGAGATTATGGTTTTCTTTTGCTACTATTGAGAAAGGAAAACTTGGAAATGTAGCAATGGGTTTAGGAATTTCGAATTTTTATGAGCAAAATTCATGCCAAATTTCTTTTTGTATTATGTTTTCTTATCATATTACCACTTTATTTGACTGTTGAAAAGTTTACATATGGTAGTGCTCCTAAATGAAATATCAGTGAAATCTTATTGAGCTTTTCCCTAAGAACAATTTCTTGGATTTTTCTCCTTATTTCCCTGTTGGGGCATAAAAAGTTCCATATATCTATATTCGCTTTATTGATTATTTATGACATGATTGAACACGGTGGAACTTGCTATCTTAGTGCTTAATTATTTGTGAATTTTAGATGTATAGGGCCTTTACATACCATCAAAGCATTATACTAAATGACATTTTGTAAAGATTCAGAATTTGAGAGACCTGGCGGGTGGAGAATATCCACCACCCGCCAGTTAGACGGAAGCAAGATATGTGAGAACCAAAGAACAATAGAATATATTATATTGAAAGAGTACAATAGATTGTCTCTCTTTCTCTCTCTTCTGTACTTCTATGGACATCTATATATACTAAACTAGATACTAAATTAGTCTAGGAAACTACTAATAAGAATAGGAAAGTAAGACAACTTTCCTAATATTCAACACTTGAGATTTATTTTTGGTTGTAAATATTCGTTTCCTTTTCTTTCCTGATCTTTTGGTATTTATTTCTTTATCTTTGTATTTTTCCTTTTCTGTCATTAGCTTTCTTGGAGCAGAGGACAACCCTCTTCGTGTTCTGTGATTTCTTTCCTTAACACCCCCCCCCCCCCCCCCCCCCCCCCCCCCTCAAGTTGGAGCATGTAACAGAGAAACGCCCAACTTGGGAATAAGAGACTTTTGATTGAAGGCACCAAGGGTAAAGATCAACACGAACACCATCACAGCAACATAAGCACCCTAGGATGGATGGCTTCAAAAGAGATTGCGCTATGTCTGACCCTTCCTTGGGAATGAAGACGAAGGCACCAAGAATGGAGCATCGTGACATCGTCGTCATTGTTGCTAGCGTCCCTCTTGTCAGCGTCGACGACCTCCGTGTCTAAATCTCTAAGACTGCCTAATCTATAGAGATTCCAAATATTATATTTATATTCCATAACATTACAAATATATCACATGAGCCATAGGACTTCACATCTAGAGTCATAACCTTCGAGATCAACACCCATGTCTCGAACCACTTGATCAATCTTCAAACCACGTTGTGCCAAATCAGTCCACCGTTCAATCTGTTGCACTAACTAAGCTTCCACGAAGCCAAAAACAGGCCAAACACCACAGCGCACCTGCCACTCACACCCCACACTGTTATCAACACTGCCTAACACCATAGTGTTCCTGCCTCTCACACCACAAACCATCATTAGCGCTGCCCAACACAGTGTTTTCCTGTTTTCCTGGTGCACACAATTGGTTCATCCCGAACCAATTCTTCTTCAACTATCGGCCTCCCATAACTGCCGTGGCATATGCCAGGTCCGCATCCCTCCTAGCATCCGTGCTGCCCATCACTGCAGCACCCTGTCAATTGGTTCATCCCGAACCAATTCTTCTTCAACCATCGGCCTCCCATAACTGCCGTGGCATATGCTAGGTCCGCATCCCTCCTAGCATCCGTGCTGCCCATCACTGCAGCACCCTGGACTGATTGACATTGAACAAGCTACAACAACTCAACTCATACCAAAATATGAGACTAATCCTATGGACCCACAATAATTAACCAAACAACACAATCCACAAGATATAATATATTTGTTAATGTCTTAATTTCCTACATAAGTACATCGACCCAATCAAATTAAAGGTCAACCAAACTAAAAAATTCTAGTACGTTTCTGAGCATCCAAAGCTCCAACAATATAATATAATGGTGTGCTCAATTGTAGCGACGCCGGCCGGGATCGGAATTTCCAAGCAGAAAAGGAATATATAGGCTCTGATACCATGTTAAAATTCAGAATTTGAGAGACCTGGCGGGTGGAGAATATCCACCACCCGCCAGTAAGGCGGAAGCAAGATATGTGATAACCAAAAAACAAGATAATAGATTATATTGAAAGAATACAATAGATTGTCTCTCTTTCTCTCTCTTCTGTACTTCTATGGACCTCTATATATACTAAACTAGATACTAAATTAGTCTAGGAAACTCCTAATAAGAATAGGAAAGTAAGACAACTTTCCTAATATTCAACACTTGTGATTTATTTTTGGTTGTAAATATTCGTTTCCTTTTCTTTCCTGATCTTTTGATATTTATTTCTTTATCTTTGTATTTTTCCTTTTCTGTCATTAGCTTTCTTGGAGCAGAGGACAACCCTCTTCGTGTTCTGTGATTTCTTTCCTTAACACCCCCTCCTCAAGTTGGAGCATGTAACAGAGAAACGCCCAACTTGGGAATAAGAGACTTTTGATTGAAGGCACCAAGGGTAAAGATCAACACGAACACCATCACAGCAACATAAGCACCCTAGGATGGATGGCTTCAAAAGAGATTGCGCTATGTCTGACCCTTCCTTGGGAATGAAAACGAAGGCACCAAGAATGGAGCATCGTGACATCGTCGTCATTGTTGCTAGCGTCCCTCTTGTCAGCATCGACGACCTCCGTGTCTAAATCTCTAAGACTGCCTAATCTATAGAGATTCCAAATATTATATTTATATTCCATAACATTACAAATATATCACATGAGCCATAGGACTTCACATCTAGAGTCATAACCTTCGAGATCAACACCCATGTCTCGAACCACTTGATCAATCTTCAAACCACGTTGTGCCAAATCAGTCCATCGTTCAATCTGTTGCACTAACTAAGCTTCCACAAAGCCAAAAACAGGCCAAACACCACAGCGCACCTGCCATTTTGATGATGGTTTGCCAGTTATCAGGATAAAAATGAAGAAAAAGAGGTAGTTCTTCTTTATTGAGCATCTCATTTTACTTGTTATTTTTTTAAAATTTTTTTTTATGAGGGTTCTCTTTTACTGATAAATTGATATCACAGGAGGAACCTAGTGAAAGCCTATTAGATTGTGATAAAGATTAAGTTGAAAGTTTAGAGGAAGAATGTGTTAGAGGTGATGATGAAGAAAGTGAAGATGGCTCTTTTATCCTAGATGGATATCTGTCCGAGGATGAGTTCTGTCAAGTTGATGTTTGAGCTTGTTTTTTATGGAAGTTTTGCTTATTATGGAAGTTTTTCTTATCTTACTACTATACGTAGTTATATTAAAAAAACTCATTATTTAAAATGTCTATGTAGGGCAATAGAATATCGTGACACCTTGACGCATTGAAAAAATGTCGAAGCTTCAATAATGCTGTAATCAATATTGCAAATCCATAAAATAAAAAATTTTCAAAATAGCTACCGTTATGTTGCAACATTCATCGATCCTGTAAGTAAAATACTTATTATACATTCTTTAAATATATTAGAACTAATATAAATATACAATCCATTTCAATAGGTGGTGAGTAATACAGCATAAAAGCAGAATGCTCCGCATTTAGTGCTTTTCCCTTGAGATCTCCATCGCCATCGCGCCACCCACCATGACGGCACCTTCGGGGGCCGCCGCGCCCCCTCCCCGCACTTTTGCGGACCTTCTATCATCATCTTCTGCATCGCCTCCTCTTCTCAGACCACCGGAGAGTTTTAAAGGAATGCGGGCGGTCTCCTTTTCAGATGAGGACGTCCGTAGCTTCTCACACAAATTTCGGTTTGCACTGATCGGGAAATTTGCGAAAAGTCGACCCCCAATGGCAGAGATCAGAAAGGCCTTCGATCTAATAGGATTCGGGGGCGCATTCTCGCTGGGACTTTTGGACCAACGCCACATTTTGATGAACTTCGATCATGAGGCAGACTTCCAAAGGTGTTGGCTCCGGAAGTCATGGTTGATAAAGGGAGCCATCATGCACGTTTTTAAATGGACGCCAGATTTCATGACCGAATTTGAGTCGCCCATTGTGCCGGTTTGGATCGCCTTTGAGGGGTTGCCGGCGCACCTGCAGGACAAGCGAGCCATTTTCTCAATAGCAAACCTTATTGGTTCACATCTGAAGGTTGATAGTTCCACTTTGCTGCATAATCGACCCTCGGTGGCTAGGGTCTGCGTGGAATTGGATGTTAGCACCGATCTCACGCACCATATTTGGATAAACAATGGATCATTTGGAGGATTCACGCAGAAAGTCACTTATGAATTCGTTCCTCCCTATTGCAAGGAATGTCGTAAATTCGGCCATACTGTCACAGATTTTAGAGCAAAGACGGATAACAAAAGGCAGGAGGTGAGAAACGAACCTGGGGTAGACAATCAGCACCCAAGGCCGCTAATTGTTCCGCCACGGAAAAGATGGCGTCCAGCTGCCAACACCATCCAAGAGCCACCGCCAAGCCCGACAGGCCGACAACCGGAATCAGAAAACTCAACAACACCGCTAATCATCCCAGATATCAATCCTTCTCTGGGCATTAATATTATTGACGATCAGGGGGTTGGACACACCTCCCAGACGGAGTCCATTCCAGGTCATTTATCGGATGGTGACGAGTTACAACACGCTCGGCCTTTTTCAAAATCCCTCCTTGAGTCCTGGAAAGAAGCCAGCAAAGCCTTTGCTTCAAAACTCGGGACGAAGCAGGACAATTTCGTAGTTGTTACCAAGAAGAAGAGCAGGCCACGGAAGGATTATTCATCTCAGGTCCCGGCAGTCACCACCCGCCTAGCAGCGGGAAAAATCACCAGAGTTTCTTTCTCACATCGTTTGAAATGAATATGCTCAGTTGGAATGTCAGGGGCCTTCTCTCCTCACGGACTAGGCTCAAACGACTTCTCCGGCGTGAGCGCATTCGCTTTGCTTTAATAATTGAGCCCATGCTCACTTCAGACAGGTTATCTTCTCTGAATCAGGAACTTGGCTTCTCTAACGGATATGCATCCTTGGAAACAAAAATTTGGCTTTTTTGGTCTACTGACTTTGAGCTTGACATTATGGCCGATACTGATCAGTTTGTCTGTAGCCGTGTCCTTTACAAACCCTGGCAGTTCTCTTTCATTTATGTGGCAGTATATGGGAAGTATTCTAGGGCGGAGAGGACAAGTCTTTGGCAGCAACTATCATCTTTGCTAGAGAGCTCTGCGCCTTTTATTCTAGGAGGTGATTTTAATGTGATCTCCAGTATATCTGAGTACAGGGGCGATGCACTGCCAGACAAAAATAACATTGGGGATTTTTCCAGCTTCATCCATGATAATAATTTGCTTGATTTGCCTGTAACGGGGAGTCTGTACACCTGGCATGGGAGGCGAACCACGGGTGCAGTCTGGAAAAGGCTCGACCGTTTTCTCTTGAACTCCCATTGTCGCGATTCTTTTACTGAGGTGCAAATTCAAGTGCTCGCTCGAACGACCTCGGACCATGCTCCGCTAGTGTTTACTGCTACAAATAACAGTATGTCTTGCCCGAAACAATTTAGATTTCAGCGCATGTGGCTATCACATCCAGATTTTAAGTTGGTTGTTCGCCAAAATTGGTCTTTGCCGGCTGATGGTGGCGGCATGAGGGCCCTTGCATACAAACTGAAGCGTCTAAAAATAGCTTTGAAAGTGTGGAATAAAGAAATATTTGGAAATGTTTTTGACCGTGTGAAGGTTTTAGAGGCCGGGGTGGCAGCGGCTAAACACACTTACGCTAGCAATCCATCTGAGGAGTCGCGAGCTTCGCTCCATGCTCTCCAAGCTGATTTGCTTATGGCACTTAAACAAGAGGAGTGTTTTTGGAGGCAAAAGGCAAGGATCAAGTGGTTGCGAGAGGGCGACGCTAACACTCGATACTTCCACGCAGTGGTTAAGGATAGACATCGCCGCCAAAGAATATCCAGTGTGAAAAATTCAGGTCTTTTACTTACCACCCAGGAAGACATACAGCAGGAGGCAGTAAATTTCTATACGACCCTCTTTTCGGCCGAGGACTGTCCGGGGTCATCCGCCCTTGTGGACTGCCTCTCTTCGGGGTTGACTGATCGCGAAGCACAATCTCTCCTAGCGCCTCTCTCCCGCGAAGAGGTAAAAGAAGCGGTTTGGAAACTGGACCCGGACAGCGCAGCGGGACCGGATGGTTTTTCAGGTGTTTTTTACAGAGACTGTTGGGACCTGGTTCACGAAGATGTTTTTTGGGCAGTGCAGGATTTTTTTGTTGGTGTCCCGATTCCCCGAGCAATGGCAAGTGCACAAATAGTCCTAATCCCGAAGAAGTCAAATCCAGACTCCTTTGCTGATTACAGGCCCTATTTGCCTGTGCACTTTCATCAGTAAAGTTTTCACAAGGGTAATCTCTTCTAGTTTGGCTATCGTCCTTCCGAATTTGATTTACAAGGAGCAAGCGGGTTTTGTGCAAGGCCGCAATATTCAGGATAACATCTTATTGTCCGTGGAATTAATGCAATATCTTGACAAGAAATGCTGGGGTTTAAATGTTGTTGTTAAGTTGGATATGATGAAGGCTTTCGACAGGGTATCCTGGCCTTTTTTGCAAGCTGTCTTATTTAAACTGGGCTTCCCGGCAATGTTTGTGAATGTGGTGATGCGTAATCTGGAAGCAACGAAGCTATCAGTTTTGGTTAATGGGGTGAGTTGTGGATTCTTTCAGCCGACTAGAGGCGTCAAGCAAGGCGACCCGCTATCTCCTCTCTTATTTATTCTGGCCTCGGAGGCTCTATCGCGCTCCCTAATTTTAAAGATGGGAGTAGGGTCGTTGTCTCCTTATGCCACGCACCTAGACTGCCCCGTAATAACCCACCTTGCTTTTGCCGACGACATAGTCATTTTTGTCAATGGCTCATCGGCCTCCCTAAAGGCCCTTGCAGATGTTCTTGATCTTTATCAGCAAGGATCAGGACAAAAAATTAATTTCCATAAGAGCTTTTTTGTTACTTCCAGGAGATGCCCAACTGCTAGGGGCAGTAATATGTCGAGAATTTTGGGAATGCAACAATCCTCGTTGCCGTTCCGATATCTTGGTGTCAGCCTTTTTAAAGGAAGGAATCGGCCTCTCTATTATCAGCATCTCTTTGAAAAGGTCGACACGCGTCTCCAGAGCTGGCAGAGAAAGCTGTTATCGCCGGGAGGCCAGCTAATTTTGATTCGTCATATTTTGTCTTCAATCCCGTTGTTTACTATTGCGTCGGTTCTCTTGCCTAGACAGACAGAACGCTCTCTTGAAACAAAATTTGCAAATTTCTTCTGGGGAGTGGACAATGGTAAGCCAAAGCAGCACTGGGCTTCCTGGAGGAAGCTATGTTATCCCGAAGATGAGGGGGGCCTAGGAATTCGTTCAATCGACACAATCCAGAAGGCTGCCTCCGCGAAGCTGTTGTTCAATTTGCTTCGAGGGGGGTCTTTGTGGTGTGATTTTCTAGAGTCCTTGTACCTTAATCGTCCTAGTTTGGCTCCCTCACTCACTTGGAAGAGGATGCAGCAGGCACATGACTTTGTGGATATTAACGTTGTTTACAAAGGTGATTTGGTGGTCTGGTCGCTGGCTCCTTATGGTGATTTTACTACTGCATCGGCATATGAAGCCCTCAGGCCGAAGGCAGGCAGAAGCTTATCGGCGCGCTGCATTTGGGGAGATGGGGTGCCCTCAGAAATCTCAATCTTCATGTGGCGGCTCCTACGCCAATTTTTGCCTTTCCCAGATGTCATTCAAAATTTTGGTGTTTGCCTTCCTTCCATCTGTCCTCTTTGTTCAAATGCCTCAGCGGATCTTAGTCACTGTTTGCTCGCCTGCCCAGTTGCCCAGCAGGTTTGGAGACACTTTCGCAATCTTTTTGGTTTGGGAAATCCTACTGCTGATTCAATAAGAGTTGAATGTCATTCTTGGTGGCTGTTTGCGGTTTCGGGATCGGCGACGGCTTGGTGCGCAAACTTAATACCGAGCCTTGCACTATGGACCTTATGGTGTTCTTACAACCAGGGCCTTCATGATGGCCGAGCTCCACCTGCAGTAGAAATCGTTAGGCGTGTTAAACGCGACTTGCTGGCTATCTCCACCACCCGTAAGCTTAAGTGATCAAGTTTGAGCGACGATCCTCTTCTGGCGATGGGTCTGGTGGCGCATTTTACGCCTCCGCCGAGACTTCTTTCGATATGGGTTAAATGGTTGACCCCGCCTGCCGGCCGATTAAAGCTTAACACTGATGCGGCTTTCACGACGGATCTTATGCCGGTGGGGCGTGCTTACGGGACTCTTGGGGCATTCTTCAAATTAGCTTATGCTTCCGCCTTGATGCTGCCTCGGCTTTGGAAGCTGAGACTGTCTCGCTGCGTTTAGCTTTGCAATGGTGTGAGGCGTTTGCTAAATACCCGTTCATGGTTGAAGTGGACTCGCTGGCCCTCGCCCCTTTAGTGTTGGGGGAGCAAACAAGGATTCCATGGAGGATAAAAGACGAGATTCTTTCTATTCGATCTAGCCTTGCTACTTGGGGCTCCACGATAGGACATGTCTATCGGGAAGCCAACCAGGTGGCAGATGCTTTAGCGACAGCTGGTTTGAGTTTTCCATCTTCCAGAATTTTTTATGACACTAGTTCTTTGCCCGAAAAGGCCAGGTTAGCAGTTTTGTATGATCAAAGGGGCTTTGCCTCTCATCGGGCTGTTCGCCGGCAATAAAGTCTGTTTTCGTTTTAAAAAAAAAAAATACAATCCATTTCAATTTATAGACTCAACCTGTTTGGATAAAGGGCAAAATTAGCAACTTTGACACAAAAACACTTGGTATATAAGATTTAGCCACTGTTTATAAAATGTTTATGCATAAACTAACAAACTATTTAACTAATTGCATTGGGGTGAAAACACAACAGTGGGTACTCCAAAGTTAGTATCAATTCAATAAACAAATTTAACAAAAAACACATACACACACACAAAATAAGTATGTGTCAATTTAGTACCTTAACTATACAATTTTTGTCAATTTTTGTCACTCCGGCCAAATTTTGCCAAAATACATAATCCTTCGTTTAGTCTATAATTTAAGGGGCAAAATCATTTTTTGATCCTTTCTCCTAATTTTGAAAATGTGGTTCAACGAGAATTGACCAGCTTCGACGTAGCTATGAAAGATGATGATTGACTACGCCGGAAGCCATGGAAAATCGTCTTGTTTTTTGTGAGGTTGGTTTAGTAGTGTACAGTTTTTTGGAATGCTAGTTGTGTCGCCTTTGAGGAGCACGACGACGATTTTGCCTACTAAACCAACCTCACAAAAATTGAGGAGCATGAGTGACCGAAATTGATAAAAATTGTATAGTTAAGATTTTAAATTGATACTTTTAAAAGTTAGGGATTGAAATTAACACGACCCCTATAATCGTATGATCAAAATTGAAATTTCTTTATAACATTTGTTATGAATTCATAAAAATTTTACATTTTAGCTAAAGAGATTTACTCGTGTCAGTTGAAATGGTTTCACACAAGATATTTATTTATTTATTTTATAAATATTTGTACGATGTTCTTTGCAATTCATGTTCTTATTTTCTTATCAAACCGGCACTAGATGTTTGTAACAAACGATTGCAAATACTTAGTACCGATCATGCACGTTCTCAGATCACCATTAATATCATATCGCGAATCATTAATTGAAATATCCAACAAAACTTACGTCATTCAGTAAACTCATAACATTATTATTCAAAATACTATTTAATTTAGGATTGAATAATATAATCTTGATAGAACATATAGAATAATAAAGTCGATTTTTTTACAACTAATTTATTTTATTGTATTACTGACTATATTATTTTTGTATCGCGAATCATTTGCATTTAGAGTACAGTGTGTATTACATATTTACATGTTGAATTTATTGTAACAACTTACATGAAATAAAATGAGGTTTTAATCGTTTTCTGGACGATCTTTATTGAGTAATTCACAATTAGGGGTGACCACGGTTCCGGTTCCGATTCCGTGGATGGCGAAATCGGAACCGGAACCTTAAAGTAAGGCTCCGATTCCGATCCGGTTCAGAACCGGCGGTTCCGGTTGGAACCACCTGTTCTAATCAAAATTATAAAAAAAAAAATTAAAAAAACACTATAATATTTATTTTTTTTTCGGTTTGGAACCGGAACCGCCGGTTCCGGTTCCAAGATTTCACAAACCTTAACCGGAACCTATAAGGTTCCGGTTAAGAATCGAAACCGTACGAACGGTTCCGGTCTGCACAGTCACGGTTCCGGTTCGAACCGAACCATCGTCATCTCTATTCACAATTCCAATATGTTCTGCAATTAATTAAAATACTTGGTAATTGCTCATTCATGGGAACAGACTACTCAAGATAATCTTTTAGTGTCACATTAATGCAATCTTCTGCTCTTCTTTCTGCCTCCCTTGCAATATCTTCAACTGGGCAACTGGTGGGCTTGCATTCTTTGCTACCACTACTCATTATGAAATTTCCGACCACCTGAAAGTGATCTTAAATCAAGTCGAAAGCCTTGTTTTGACCACTTTTGATATGCAGAAAATCTTTAATTTGTTGCTATTTCTAACCACTTTTTGATTTCAACTTGATTTAAGATCACTTTTAGGTGGTCGGAAATTCCATAATTTCCAGTAGTGCGCTACTATAGCAACATATTTATAACTCATTATTGATTATTTCTAATCCACAAATTTCTAATTCAGTGTGTCCTTTAATTTTGAGATGTCAAATTCTTTGCATGAAAGTTTGTGTTTATATATGTGGGCCGGGTATGTATGTTGAAGGGAAGTTCTATTTACACCACCCATTTTGCTATTTACACCCCCCCTATTTAATAGGTGTAATAGCTTTATAGGGGGTGCAAATAAAAAAGTGCTTTTTGCACCACCTCATTAAATGTAGTCAAACATTAATCTTTATTTTTTATTTTTTATTTAATAATCAATCTCTTATTATTATTATTATTATTATTATTATTATTATTATTATTAGTGACCAATTTATTATTATTAATTACACATCATAAATGAGGTTTGACCAAGTGGTGCAAATAGCAAAATGAACCCCTATTTAGCTATTTACACCACCTATTAATTATTAAAAGTTTCCACCTTTTTATAACTTCAAAATACTTTATACCTACTTTTGGTCAAAGGGTGGTGCAAATAGCAACACCCATGTTGAATTCAATTAATCAAGTAATTAATAATTAATATAAATGTTGTTGCTATTAATTAGTGGTATTTAATAAACAATTCAAAGACCTCATTATTAATTATATATCTGATCTATTCTTGATTTGGCCCTGTCAACTGAGCTATTAAATCACAGTGATTTACATTCTCCCAATTACTTTTTTAGGCTGTGGTGTGGGGCCCTTAGGATTAATGATTCAACCTTTTGGGAGAAAAAAAAAAAAAAAGAAACATAAGTTTTATTGTTGTTATTTTACGGATGACAGATGAAGAAACAACTTTAAATTTGGGTAGGACAGTAGATTTACATTTACTATCATAAATGTTTTTTCAACATCCACTTTACATTAAATATATATATATATATATATATATATATATATATATATATATATATATATATATACACGCACACAAAAAATGTAGTTTCAACTTAATACTTGGTGAAAACACATGGTAAAGAAGATTAAGTAAAGCTTGTTCTTATAGCAAAGATAAGTAATTAATACAAATATATATTAAAGATTAGATAAATATGTTCACACCATATGTTTAATTAGTACCAATACTCAAATATATATAAATAACGTAACATTCATAATTCAAATGACATTTCATGTCCACTTCTTCTTAATTTTGATGCTATAGTCTGAGCAATTTTTTCTTTCAGTCGATTGGTTAATAATTTCCACTGCCGATCGATCATAAAATCAATTAGCGAATACTTAAGGATAAGTCTACAAAGTGTGATACTATTGCAATGAATTGGAAGAAAGAAGAAAAGCTAGGAAGATTCTCTTGATCTATTCTTTTGCACTCTTTGTTGCTTGTGAACTCTTTTATACTATTGTAATGAATTCTATACATAGTTCTCAGATTCTTTAATATATTTATATTTGAATTTTATAACTTGTGTTGTAATTGTGTTTTCTATTGTCGATGCTAGTATTGTAGTATCTATATGGCTTGAACTCACAATCTTCCAAATGGAAGTCTAACCCGGATACCATTGGACCACATAATCCTGGTGTCGATGCTAGTAGTTAATTGGTCATAATTACTCATTTCATAGCTATCTTTATGTTTTAACGGGAGTTAGGGTATATAATTAAGAGCACCCACAATTGCACTTAACTATTGCACCTTGGGAGATGATATATTTGTTAAGGAGTTAACTCTTGATTTTTGCACAACGGGAGATGACTCTTAGTTGAGAATTTATTATGATTACTTGTTCTTACACATTAGGTGTTTATATCACGGGAGTGAATATTCACTTGCATTGTATTGTTTTAGGTTGGAGATTACGGGAGTAACTCTTCTCCTTGTTTGTATTCTCATATTTGTTTAAACCCAGATTTAAATGAAACCTTGAATAAAATATACAACTTTTATATGTTGCCAATATGAATTGCGGTGGAATTATTATTATAAATTTTAATAGCAAATGAAATGAGAAATAGCTACCATACTAGAATATGTCATAAAATAGTGGAGGCACAATTATATATTGAGGTAATACCCAAAATCGTCCTCGACTATAGTGGTTTTTCTCAATTTCGTCCTAAACGACTTTGGTGACCTAATATCGTCCCAGACTTTTGTGTTTCGCTCAATTTAGTCATCCATTTGTTATTCCGTCAAATTGGTGTTAAATTAAGGGACAATTCAGTAATGTCAATATTGATCTCTCTTTACTTTCAACTTGTGAAGTGCGAAATTCCTCTTTCTTGTACGAATTACACCCATATTTACTCTCGGACCTGCAAATCAAATTTTATATTCGCAGTTTTAGGAGTAATTCTGGAGTAATTCGTAAAACAAAAAGGGATTTCGCAGTTCACATGTCTATAAGTAAAGAGATGCCAATATTAAAATTACTGAATTGTCTATTTATTTAACACCAAATGGACAGAATAACAAATGAGGGACTAAATTGAGCAAAAATACAAAAATCTGGGACTAAATTGAGCGAAACACAAAAGTCTGGGACGATATTAGGTCACCAAAGTCGTTTAGGACGAAATTGAGAAAAACCACTATAGTCGAGGACGATTTTGGGTATTAACTCATTATATATTAGCCTAACATAGATATATCAACTATAACATTTGTAATTAATAATAAATACATAATAATTAGATGGCCAGCCCATCCCTACTGCAATTTTGGAAATTAACAAAGAGAGAGGGGATGGCCGAATCAATTATTCCATTCTTTAACGGAAAGCAGTGTCCATCATAATTCAAATAACATTTCGATCATGTCCACTTCTTCTTAATTACGATGCTATAGTCTGAGCAATTTTTTCCTTCAGTGGATTGATCAATAATTTGCACTGCCGATCGATCATAGAACCAATCAGCGAATACCTGAGGATAAGTCTACAAAGTATGATAGATCAATATGCATGCATATATGATGAAATTATAATTTTATTTTAATACACTAAAACATATTAGCAAATGAGTACCTTGTTTCCATATATACGTAGCGGCAGTGCAGCAATCCAAGAGAACACCGTGATATCGTGGGTGATGCAGTTTGTTACCCAAATTCCTCGAAAGGAGGGATCACTCATTGGTAACGCATGAATTAATCCCAATCTTAGAGCTGAAATGGGCCAGTTAAACAATTATTTATAAATTAATTGTGCAATATAATCAAGTCTTTAATGTGTACATATTTACAGTAGGGTGGGATTTGTATGCATTACTACTTTCAAACAATGAATTTATATAAATAAAATAATTCAAAAAAAATTAAATGAATACTAAAATTCAAACGAAATATATTTTTGTTCTTTAAATCCTTAAATTCACTAACCTTCAATTATTGAAGCCATTTCAGCCAAAGTGCAGTTTTTGCCCAGAAGGCAAGTCACATGGACAGGTGACAAATTGTAGCTAATCTAAAATATATGAAAATAAGGTGAATTAGTAAGCTAATGATTTCAAAATATAATAAGCAACCAACAAAATAGATAAGACATAAATATATAAGTGACAAACAAAATAAATATTTTTGTTAGGGAATAGGCCGGATTATAGTACCTCAAAGAAAATTAACCAATTATCAACACCCTCTCCTTCACCCTCGTCAAAGAAGTAGGCAGAAGGGCTCCCATCCAAGCACACTAAATTATTCATATTCAAATATATTATAATCTTAACTGCTAGACCACCAAGATCGATCAGGTAAACTTCTATTCTTTTGAACTTAATTGGTTCTCATGTATGTATCTCTTTCTTAGCTTTTTACATGCAAATAAATATAATGTTTAATTTCATTATATTATCTTTTTTCCCTTAGATTTTTCCTCTTCATTCTACTTTGTTTATAATTTGTAGGATGGAATTATCATGTAAATCCTTGTTGTTTTGGGTGATGCAACTGATGATTTGGTTAAGCTTAGCTTTAGCTTGCTTAGATGTCTATCCTCCTCCAAAAATTTCCAGAACTCTTCTCTCAACCGCTAATGGAGCTAGTAAAAATTTTCATTTCTCTTATTTCTCCAACTATGTATGGTAGGATCGGAAAAATAAGAGAAATGAAAATTTTTACTAGTTCCATTAGCGGTTGAGAGAAGAGTTCTAGAAATTTTTGGAGGAGGATAGACATCTGAACAAGCTAAAGCTAAGCTCAACCAAATCATCAGTTGCATCACCCAAAACAACAAGGATTTACATGATAATTCTATCCTACAAATTATAGACAAAGTAGAATGAAGAGCAAAAATCTAAGGGAAAAAAGATAATATAACGAAATTAAACATTATATTTATTTGCATGTAAAAAGCTAAGAAAGAGATACATGAGAACCAATTAAGTTCAAAAGAATAGAATTTTACCTGATCGTTTGAGTACTATACGTGATTGAAGAAATTAATCTAATACTTCAAGGACTCGAACTATATGTGATTGAAGAAATTAATCTAATAATTCAAGGACAAGCAAAGAGAGAGATCAGAGAGAGAGACGTTGCTGGATGAGTATGAAAATTAAAGATGAGAGGATTATTTGAGATATATTTATAGAGAATGAAAGATGGAATGTTGATGCATGGTAGGTAGCATAACCTAACAATTCGAGGACAATAATGTGGATGGATGATAACAATAAATATAATGTTTAGACCGTCAATCCCTATCTTAGGTTAGCCTTTAAATTATTATTATTATTATTATTATTATTATTATTATTATTATTATTATTATTATTATTATTATTATTATTATTATTATTATTACTATTATTACTATTATTACTATTATTACTATTATTACTATTATTATTATTATTATTATTATTATTATTATTATTATTATTATCATCATCATCATCATCATCTAAGAAACTATTTTCAATCCCAAACTTTACGTTGTTATTTCAAGGGTCATGATCCCGAACAATTTTAAGGCTTTTTACCTATCTGATTCAACCATTAAAAGGGTGTATGATAGGATGGAATTGTATTTTCATTCCTACCAAATTCCGTGAAATTTACAATTTCATTGTTTGGTTGGAGACAATTGCAATCCCTAGGTCCCCTTGAAATTTTATATCATTTTTCATTTTCAATCTCCAGTAATTCTATTTTTGCTTACAAAGTAATAAAATTTGAATTCTTACCTTATTTTTTTACCACGAAATTACAATTCCTACCCAAAGTAATATATGTTGGGTAGTGCTCTAAAAATGGTTTGTTTGTATTTTGACCACTACGGTTTAAAAATGTCATTTTCGATATGTCAAGAAATGATAAGCAATAACTTTGGCGTGTAACAAGTTACAATTGCAAATCAAGTACTATTGCATAGCTAAGTACTTCACACACGTATTAACCAATGGAGTAAAAGAATAATTTGTTTATTTATTTTGGATAAAAGGAAATCTGCAAACTAGATGAGTTGCTGGGCATGAAAAGAGGATTGTTTTACATATTTATATAGAATGAAAGTGGCGTGTTGATGGATGGTAACGTAACCTAACAATTCAAGCACAACGTGGATGGATAGCAATAAATTTTTAGACAATGATGTATGAATTCATTATGACACCTCCCCGTAAAAAGTATATATAGACACATTCACATATTCCAAATCAAATACTTCGATTTTTTAACATTATAAAAATTTTAATTCGCAATAATTATAAAATGAACCTCGTTCTTAAAAGTTTTTAATAATTATAATATTGATCCGTGTTTATTACTAAAATCCTTAATGATTGATGACCGCTGATGGACGGCTGAGATCAGCCCTTACTTTGTTCTCATTAGATCTTGCTTATATATATATACGACCTCGTTCGTATGATGAGAACAAATCCCTATATAAGAACTGTGGACAAATTCACACTATCGCACGTGCATTGCACGCGCATTGCACGGTAATTGGGTAATATTCGTTGTTATAATTTCTATTTGTATATCAATTCAAATATTTTCAAAGTATTATAACAAATTCATTCCATGCAACGCACGGGTGAAAATACTAGTATAGATTAAAAAGAATACCCCTCATAATAGGCTAATACTTCAAGAGAAAATGAATAAGGTATAAACTATAAAGTATCCACAATTTTGGGAAAAGCGTCAAATTGCCCCCTAAGTCGATCGAATAGTGTAATTGGACCCTGTAACTAAAAAAAAAAAAGTTTCATTCAAATTCCTAAACCTGTAAAATTGTTCAATTAAGTACAAAGTAACTTATTTAGCGGGTTAACTCTTCCCATGTTTGCCACGTGTCTTATTTAAATAGTTTTGATTTTTATTTTTTTATAAATAATTTTGGACTTATTTGAACAATTTCACAAGTTTAGGGGATCTGAATGGAGCTTTCTTTTTAATTATAGGAACAAATTGCACTATTTAGTCGACTTAGGAGGGCAAATTTGACTCTTTTTCCATTAATTTTAATTCTATTCCCATAATAATAATAATAATAATAATAATAATAATAATAATAATAATAATAATAATAATAATAATAATAATAATAATTAATTTCACTATTGGTCTCACGAATTTTGAAGTCTTATCACTTTTAATTTGATGCACTACTTTAAATTTGTTTCAATTTTGGTGCCTAACTTTGTTATTTTTAGCAGTTTTGGTATTTCTGGCCAAATTGATGGTGAAATGTTATTGACTTTTACATTTTTAAGGGTAAAATCAACATCCCAAGGAAATAAGAGTTTTAATATATTCAAACTCTTTTGATATTATTTAATTACACAAATTAGATGCTATCAATATTATTCAAAATATATTTAAATATTTTAATCAAAAAAATTATTTTTATCAAAATTTCAATGCCTACAAAACTATATAATGGTAGGTTGAACTTATAAGAAAAATATTAAGCTCCTTTAAAAAAAAATAATGAGTACCACATGTCCACATCATATAATGAAGCTTAGTAAATATCCCTCTCCCATATTAAATTAAATAAATAAATAAAGGAAAATAAATTGAAAATAACTAATAATTAATACCCTCATTAATAGCAAACCTTTATATGATATAGAGTAGTAGTATATAAATGTAGGTAATAGACTTATAGGGTAGAAAATAATGGCGTATGGAAAAAGTAAATGAGAGATTTTAATGCATTTCATATCACTTTCATTCTTGTTTAAATTATTTATCTAGATAAGGAATTTAATATTCAAAGAGTACGTAATTAAGTTATGAATCTTACTTTCAAAAAAAAAAAAAAAAAGGTTATGAAATCTTAATTTTAAATTTGTAAAACGAGATTTGTCTTACAAATTAGATTTATCGTCTTTTGAATTTATTTATTATAAACGAATTTTATCTTTTTAATTTATATATAGTTTTTTGTTTAGTTGAACCTGAATATTTTATTAATAATATGTAGATTGAGAAGATATTTATAATGATATAATGGCCTACAAAAAGAATAAAATAATTGAGATATTTTAATGCACTTTGTAGTTCATATTGCCTTTAATTTATTGTGGTTTAAAATAAAATATGGTAATGTCCTAATATATAATGGTCTAAAAGCTACTCCCCTATATAGTAGAATAGAATTGCCAATTGGTAGAAATTATTCTTCCCAAACTATCCCCAAAGTGCATTAAGCTACTCCGATCGTTATACCCCGCACCACGGTGCACATAGCACTGTGTGCTCTGCGCCTATCAAAATGACGTCGTTTTGGGAGGCACGGTAGGAAGTTGACGTGATTATATGTATTTGTTTATATAATTATGTGTATTTTGTATACAGTTATGTGCATTTATTTATATAATTATGTGTATTTTTTATACAGTTATTTGAAACGATGTCGTTTTGCATCAGGACGCACAATGCAATGCACACCCTGGTGCACGATATAAATTGCCAAGCTACTCCCTATATACTAAAGTAATTGGTAGACATTATTTTTCCAAAAGGTTGAACCCCAACTAATTAGTAGACATTATTGAAAAAGTAATTGGTGGATTTTACTCAAATTCTTGTCACATCATCACATATTCTTAAACTTGTTACTGATAAACTAGTTGATATAATAATATTCATTATATTCCGTTTAATTTTATATTTTTATGTGTCTAATTCGATTAACGATACTTAAGTTATTTTAATTTAATTTTTCATAAGGTTAACTTTAGTGTGTGAATATATATACATAGACAGATAGAGAGGGGGGAGGGATGTTATATTAAAATACTATTAAACACAAAAATATTCAAATTTAAAAATAATTTAAAAATACAAATAAATAAATAAAAAATTGATTTAATCAATGAATAATAAATAACTAAATATGATAGGTAATGAACAAATGAAGTAATTAATGGCTTCATTAAATTATGAATGGAATTTCTAGTGATTTCTTTAATTTTTACTTTTAATTTTCAACATGTCACATGACATTAGGTCTTGTGACCCAGACTTTGCCAGTTTTTATTTATTTATTTTTTAGAGATTGGAAAGTAGATGTTTTTAATTTTTGGGCATGTTCACTAATGCAAGATAAAACGTCTTTCATTAGGTCGATCTTGTGATCATTAATGTATTCATATTTGCCCCCTCTCAGTTATGTTAAAATTGGTGATTTTTCACCCTTTTATATTAGATAGACATTTTACTCTTAAAAATAAGTATTTCATTTATTTTTTTATCCAACAAATTATTATTTATATGTAGGGATGAGTACGGTTTGATTTGAACATAACTCGACACTGTAACAACAATCGAATCAAAATAGTAGGGACGGATTTGGTTACAATTTAGAACCGGAATAAAATAAAATAATTGTTGAATTTAGACTATTTTAAAAATAAGAAATAGAATTTAAAATAAATAAATAAATAAATAAAATAAATTTTGAATCTGTAGTTTAAAATCGACACCGGAACCCAACCGAACCTATTTATCATTTACCAATAGTGTTTGATCATTTTTACATTTATTCTAATTCCACATATAAGTAGATATGATTGCGGTTCGATTCCAGTTCACAGTTATGGAAAATGATAAATAGTAACGGAAACCTTTTAGGAAGGTTTCAATTTTGGTTTGAACCGCCAGTTCGGTTCCATTTCACGGTTCTTGGAAATGATAAATTGTAACAGGAACCTTTTAGCAAGGTTCCAATTTTGATTTGAACTGCCGGTTCAAAATTTATTTATTTACTAGTTTTTTACGCGCATTGCGGGATTGGCCGGGATAATGCCCAATATTTTTTTAAAATAAATACTTTAGAGTATATCAAGGCAAGATTATATTGGAATTGTTCATGCATAGATAATTGAATGTTGAATTTGCATCTTTAAATAGGTAATTCTAAGTTTACAAATGCAAGATAATATAGTCAGTATTGATTATAATTGTCAATAAAATAATTGTATAGGTATGGTTGAAACTAAATACGAGACATAAGGGAGAGCAAATATTAAATATATACTAATATTGAAAAGCTAATTGCTGATTGTCAAAGAAGGACATTGAAATGTAATTTCCAACTTCAATTTGTTGTGTGGTTTGGATACTCTTTTTGACAATAAATCCCCCAAGTAGTTAATATGATTGGCTTAATTATATTTTTTATTTTTTTATTTTTTACAAACAATTATTATTATTATTATTATTATTATTATTATTATTATTATTATTATTATTATTATTATTATTATTATTATTATTATTAGTATCATTATTATTATTATTATTATTATTATTATTATTATTATTATTATTAGTATCAGTAATATTATTGTTATTATTATTATTATTATTATTATTATTATTATTATTATTATTATTATTATTATTATTATTATTATTATTATTATTATTATTATTATACCCTTAGGTCATTTTACATGTTAATCTAAACAGCTAATTTTTTTAAATATCTTTTTACCAACCGTTGATATAATCGCTGGTCAAATTCGTTAATATAATCCGCTAACGCTAACCGCTAATTGCTGATTGTCAAACAAGGACATTATGAGGTAGTTCTCACTTCAATTTGTTGTGTGATTTGAATACTCTCTTTCTCAACAAATCCCTCAAGTAGTTAATATGATTGACTTTATTATTTTTTTTTAAATTTTTTCATGGTATTAATAAAATACTTGGTAAATAAATATATAGCATTATTTTGTATTATAACTTTGATATTTAATTAAAAAATAGTGCACAAAAAGATAATAGACAATGTAGTGAATATAATCAATTAATGAATTTGAATGTAAAGAATTTTTACATTGGAGAAATATAAAGACAATATAACTATTAAAATTATTTCTCTTAATTAATTTATTGATACTGAATATTTTTTTTAATAAAGACATTATAGGGACAATGTAACGAATATAATAAATTGATGAATTTGAATATAAAGAATTTTTATATTGGAGAAAAATAAATTTAATATAACTAATGAAATTATTTCTCTTATTTAATTTATTGATAATGAATAATTTATTTTGAATAAAGACATTGTAGACACATAATTCTAAATTAAAGAAATGCATATGTATTATTTTTTGTTGTAGCTACTAAATTGTTATTTAATTTAATAAGAGTAAAATAGAGCCAGTAGCATCCAAAAAAAAAAATTAAGAGTAAAATAGAGTACTAATTATGCCAACTTTAATTGGGATGAGGTTCGAATCTAAGACATTTCATATTGAAATCAATGAGTAAGTTAACGGTGAACTAACAGAAATTAACAGCAAAAGATAATATTTAACGGAAAAGTTAACACATAATCATATTCATTAAGGATAAATTAGGAAATCTGAAGGAAAAATTAAAATTTGATCAATCTGAGCCATTCATTTGATTAAAAAATTTGACCGCCATTTTTTCTACCCATTATAGGTCTAACTCTCTTGGGCTCTTATTAGTATAGTAGATTTTTAAATTCTATTACTTATTTTTAATATATTCTAAATTAAACAATTATTTTATTTTATTTTATTTTATTTCGGTTCTAAATCGTAACCAAACTCGTCCCAACTATTTCGGTTCTAAATCGTAAGTCTATGAGTGGTTTTGCTGTGTTTCTTGGATCCAACCTTATCTCTTGGGTCTGTAAGAAACAAAGAACTGTTGCTAGATCTTTTATTGAGGCATAATACAAAGCTCTAGCAGAAGTCTGTGCCGAAGTTACGTGGATAGTCTCCTTACTGTGTGAGATTAAAGTGTTAAGTATATATGTTCCAAAATTATGGTGTGACAATCTTGGTGCTACTTATATGTGTGCAAATCCCATCTTTCATGCTCGTATCAAGCACGTGGAAATTGATTATCACTTCATTCGAGATAAAGTTGCTTCTGGAGACATTCAAGTTAATTTTATCTCCACAAAAGATCAACTTGCAGACATATTTACTAAAACTTTATCTAGTCCTAGATTTTCTTGTCTTAGAGGCAAGCTACAGGTTACTAGTATACCATGTGCTTGAGATGGAATATTAGGACTCTTTGGATTTGAGTCACATTTTGACTCCCTATCCTAGTACTCCTATGTATATATTCCCCCAATCTATACGTACAATTGTAATCACTGTTCACCTAATATAGTTTATATAGTTCTCATCCTCATTATGGTCTATACTTTCTTTGCCCATTAAAGATAACCAAAGAAAGTGAAAATCTCGTAATGAGGCCATAGGTGACCAGGGCCATAGACTCGTAATGCTGGTACACCTATTTCAATTGTTTGTGATTGTTTGCTAACCCTACCACGAGCCTTTATTATTATTATTATTACACAAAGATATTTTAGTATTTATATCATTTATTCCTAGTAATTTTATTTCTGCCAATCAATTAATAAAATTTAAATTTCTACTTTATTCCACCTTATGTATTTCTCATTGAATTACAATTCTTTTCCCTCCTAATTCCCACTTTCCAACCAAACTTCCTATAAGTTCATTTTTAGGTGGTATACTTAAAATGAATTTACAGTAAAAATAAACCTAAAAAAATGAATATGTAGTACTTTACACTAAAAATTAAATGAACTTTCAGTATAAACATGTATGTTAGTAATTTACTTTGTATTGTGGATCCAGTATAATGATTGACTAGCGAGGCCCTTAGGATTGAGTTGCATTCCGTTTTTTGTATTGGGGGTAGGATTTATTATGTAAAAATGTGATTCTTTCAACAGGAAATCAAATAAATTACAGCTATAAATAATTATCACTTGGGTAAATATTAATTAACCCCTAATATCCCCTTAGATACCTCTTGAGTTAAAAGGTTTGTGTCTTAACAAACACAAATCACGAAAACCATGATTAACTATTTAACTTAGATTTCAAAAGTATTTTGCTACTCGATTAAATATATTAATAAGTCTTTTTTTTTTTTTTTTCCTACAACCACAAGGCACCTAACATTGCATAGCGAATATAATCACATTAAAATGAAATACCTATATGTGATAGTTTATAGCTCATTTGCTTTTTGTTTCATTCATTAAATGAAGATATGTAGCAAAAGAATGTTATTTTTAAGTTTTAAGTCAAGATCAGATCATTTGAACTACAATTAAATAAATTTCACCAACCTAATTAATATCTCCATATTTCAAATTGTTGAGCCACCTTGCCTATGCCAAGGATGATATGTTGATAGTAACCTGACAAAGACAATGTGGATGGATACGAATAAATGTTTAAGGATATATGCATGAATGCATGATTACACTCCAATCATATATGCATCATCTAGCCCCAGGCATATATAGTTCGGTGGTAGAAAGGTTGAGTACTATGTGTAGTGACCCAGCAACAATCTATGTTTGAATTCTCAATAGGGAATCTCAGCCTTAGAGCAAAAAGCAAACACGCAAACCCTACGTTACTGATGAATATCCTGTAATTTACCTTCTCTCACAATCTCCAGGATATGGGTGAATCGTTATTTAATGAAGAAATCTAACAGATTTGATACATTATTTGAGAAAAAAAAGAATGCGGTAACATTCTAATAATTTGATCCAACTTCATAAATGCAATTTTTAATACGATATAGAGTGCAATTTCCGAATAACCCAAACCTAAACCCAAAAAATAAAAAAAATAAAAAAATAAAAAAATCTAAATCCTAAAACCTAAAACGTAAATATTAAATCGTAAGCAGTAAAAAAAATTAACCCATGAACCAAACTAAAATGAGAAAGAGTAAACTCTAAAAGGTGTTCCTAAGTGCAATGTTAATACCTTTCTAATTTCATATAAAAAAATATTAAGTTGATTAATAATCAGCCATACAAGCAATGTTATAATATTAGAACATGCATGCAATAATTAATTTAACCCAAGCAATATATATATATATATATATATATATATATATATATATATTCTTTGGCAATTAAAATTTGTCTGTACAATTGAGCTCTAGAATAATTTATCATAGGTTTAACAATTTGTTGTGGTTCTGAAACAGATCAGAGCACATATATATAAGATTTAAGTTCTAGTGTAGGTGAATGCTTCTCGTGCGGTTGTGCGGGTGATTAATGTGCGTGAATTTTTTACTTAATGTGCACAAGTCTTGTGCTTAAGGTGCGTGAGGTTTGTTCTTAATGTGCGTGAATGTGTAGTGCTTAATGTGTGTGAGTTTTGTACTTAAAGTGCGTGAGGTTTGTGCCTAAGGTACGGTGCGTGAGTTGTGTGCTTAATGTGCATGAGTGTGTATTTAATGTAAGTTGTTGCTGAAACTTTAAAGTGCTTAAGGTGAGTGAGGGTTGTGCTTAAGATGCGTGAGTTTTGTGCTTAAGGTACGTGAATTTGTGTTCTGAATGTATTTTGTTTGTGTGTTTAATGTGCGTCTGTTATGTATTGTGTACTTAAAGTGCGTGAGTGTAATGCTTAATGTGAATCCACCCACACAACCGCACGGGAAGCACCACTCGCACCTGATCCCTTCTATATATATATATATATATATATATATATATATATATATTGGTTCCTGTGAAGTTAGGTCTTCCGTGTGGTGGAATTATTATAAATTTTAATAGAAACTGAAATGACAAATAGCTACCATACTAGAATATGTCATAAAATAGTGAGACACAATTATATATAAGCCTAACATAGATATATCAACTATAACATTTGTAATTAATAATAAATAGCCAGCCCATCCCTACTGCAATTTTGGAAATTAACAAAGACAGGGGATGGCCGAATCAATTATTCCATTCTTTAAAAGGAAAGCAGTGTCCATCATTTAGGGATGGCAACGGGGCGAGGCGGGGAGTATACTCCCCGTTCTCGTCCCTGAAACCCCAATCCCGTGATCGGGAAGTTGAAAATAGTCCTCATCCCTGCTTCCGCGGGAAATTGAGCGGGGACGGAGATTCTCGTCCCCGATCACTTCTTAGTAAAAATTTTAAATTATTATAATTTTTAATTTTAAAAACAAAACTCGTAATTTTAAAAATTAATATATATATATATATATATATATATATATATATATATATATATATATATATATATATATATATATATATAGAATTGTACTCGTGTGCGAATAAAGTGCCCATGAGGAAATATGCGAACGAATTCGCGCGCGACACGTGTCCAGATCTAATGGATTAAAAAAAATGCGGTGACATTTTCGTAAATAATTGAACATCAAAGTGCAAGTAAAATGTATTACAAGTGCATTTAAAATGTATTATAGGTACAAGTAAAATTTAAACTGAGCATCAATACTAAGTGCACCTATAGTTATAAGTAGTTGCACCTATAGTTATAAGTAGGTGCACCTAGGTGCATGAATGTTTGTGGGAAGTGAATGTTAACAAGACAAAATTACATGCACTTATAGGTGAAAATAGGTGTACCTATAGTTATAAGTAGTTGCACCTATAGTTATAAATAGGTGCACCCAGGTGAATGAATGTTTGCGGGAAGTGAATGTTAACAAGGCAAAATTACATGCACTTATAGGTGAAAGCAGGTGCACCTATAGTTATAAGTAGTTGCACCAATAGTTATAAATAGTTGCACCTATAGTTATAAGTAGGTGCACCCAGGTGCATGAATGTTTGCGGGAAGTGAATGTTAACAAGGCAAAATTTCATGCACTCATAGCTGAAAGTAGGTACACTTGTAAATGATTTTACTTGCACTTCGATATTCAATTATTTACGAAAATGTCACCGCTTTTTTTTTTTAATTTATTAGATCTGGACACGTGTCGCACGCGGATTCGATCGCATATTCCTTCCTGGGCACTTATTCGCACCTGAGTGCATCCCTATATATATATATATATATATATATATATATATATATATATATATATATATATATATATATATATATATATATATATATATGGGGGGGTATGCCTCCGCAGAGGTTTAGTTTGTGAAAAATAAAACATGTAAGAATTAGGATAGTAATTTGTGAAAAAGAAATGGAGTAGTTTTTGAAATGACTATCCAATGACATGTAGTACATGTCATTAATAAATTTTGGATTAGTTAGGAAATAAGTCAAAGTGGAATAGTGTTTTAAATTTATAACTTCGGAGATAAATTTTGAAGAGTTTGGGTATGTGTAGAAGTTGAAGTGACTAATCCATGGCATGTAGTACATAGCATTAATATTTTTTGAATTAGTTAGGAAATAATACAAAGTAGAAATGTTATTTGAATTTATTTGTTCGGAAATAAATTTTGATGAAGAGTTTGGATGTGTGTAGGAGTTGAAAATTAAATTTAAGGTGTAAAAAATGATAGTTGAAGACATTTCAAAATTGCTAAAATTATTCAGTTTCAGCTCCACTGTAGTAATTTTCATAATTATCAGAGTCGTAATTTATGGGATAAACAGGAGTTGAATGTCTGTAGGAGTCTCCTATTTCATAATTTATATGTGCATGCTGTTGATGAAATTCTGCTTCAAAATTTTTAATGTGTCTTGATTGAGAAACTAATTCGATTATCTCTTCAACCAAATTTTCTAATTTTTCTTCTTCAAAATCTATTTCTAATTGTTCTTTTAATTTGTCTAATATAAATTTTTCTTGGAATGTGAAAAATTTTAAATACTTGATAATTTGTTTTACCAAGTCTGGGTAGGGAAATTTTTTAAGTAGATAATAAATTTTTTCGTTGAAATTTGGAATATTTATTGTATACTCAAGAAATTCTTTATCTTTAAATTTTTCATCTAAATAGTATGTCGTAAATATGTTTCCAAAATTTCTTTCAACTTGAAAATTTTCATTGCTTCCAAAATATTCTTGAATAAATTTTTTATCCATGTTTTTAATTTTTTGTATAAATTGTCTTTTTAGCAGGCATTGTTTTGAGAATTTATATTTTCAAAATTTTAGTTTTTTCAAACAGTTTTTAAAGCTTTGTTCCTTCTTCTTCTCTTTACTACTGCCAGATATGATCTTTCTTAATCTTATCAGTTCATGTTAGTTTTTATGCTTACTATTTAATCATATTTTATCTAAAACCCTCACTTTTTCACCCCTAACCTACTACCGGATTTCTCCGTTTACAATCCTAACAACATCTATGAAACTTATTTGGGTACTCTTTTCCCTTCCTGGTACTTCTTCCCCAAAGGTTTTCTAGACTACATGGATTGCTTCGGCTCAAACAGGATTTACGTCTGTTGGATTCAGATATACATATGATTAAAAATAAGAATAAAAACTAACACAAAGTAAGAAGATTAAGTTGGGATCATACCTCTTAGTAGCAATTTGAAGAAGTTGGAGCAAAGAAATTTAGTGTGACAATTTAGAGCGTATGAACAAAGGGGTTTTCATTAGGATGCATAAAGTAGATGATAGTTGTGTGTGTCTTCGGAGAGATCATCACACCTATTTATACAAGAGACTGAAGGTTCTAGGATATACAGCTAACTACTATCTACAGGATGAAGATAAGAACGAATCTTATCTCATCAGCTACTTTGTACATATATTACATTTTTCACATGTTGTATTAAAGATGAAGATAAGAACGAATCTTATCTTTATCTTTTTACAACGCAGAGATAAATTGGATTTATCTCTTGGAAGGGACAGGCCCCCTTCCTTAGCCATGAAGTCTTTAATTTTGTCTGAAAGTTGGGACCCATGTACAGTATGGATACCAAGTTTCAATAGTAGCTGTCTTTTCAAATTTTCACCAGTAGCCTTTTTCTAAAATTATTGCTGTAGGAAAACTTCCTTGACGAGTCTTGAATTTGTTTTCTTCATCATTTTTTAGAGTGACAAATCTGATGAAGAATTTCTTGAATAGCGGCTTGCACTAAAATTTTTGAGTACTTCTTTGTGCTTCCTGTATGTCTGAACCAGCTTTGGTCTTGGGTGCTCAACTTGAAATGGGAAGAAGAACTTGGATGCTATTGAAGATTCACAATAGATCTTTCCTTGTTCATCTTCTCTTAAAATGTTCATTGTAGCAAATTTTGTCTTGGTCCATCCAAAATCATTTGCCAGAATTTTTGCCCGGACAATTTCCAGCTGTCTTTCCATAGGGTCTTCAATTTTAATCATTTTAATTTCAGAATTTTCTTTACAAAATTCTTGATATTCATCATCAATGTCTTGGAAGAAGATTTCCAGTAAATGATATGCTGGAATTTTTCTTTCAAAATCAGGATAGAGGGAATTGAATTTTATCAAGAAATTTTTTCTCACTCCTTTACTTTGAGCTTTATTGTATAATGGGGTAGTTAATTTTGCTAAATTTTGGAAATAAGGTCTTACATAATTTACTAATCCTAAAAAGGATTGTAATTGTTTTAATTCTTCCAATTTGTCAGGAAATTCTAAAATTTTTCTAGAGATGTGGGGTTGTAATTTAATACTTCCCTCTCCAATTTCAGCTCCTAGGAAGGAAATATAATTTTTTCCTATTTCCATTTTCTTTTTGGATATTATTAATCCATGTTTTTCAAAAATTGTAAAAATAGTGTATAAGTGTGCTTTGTGTTCATTTTCTATTTTTGAAAAGACTAAAATGTCATCAATGTAAATACAAGTAAAATTGTAACAATCTTTAAAAATTTCATCCATCATTCTTTGAAAAATTTGCGGTGCATTCTTCAATCCAAATGGCATTACTAGCCACTCAAAGTGTCCTAATGTGCATGAAAATGCAGTCCATTCTATACTATCTGGATGCATTTTGACTTGCCAAAAACCAAATTTTAAATCAAATTTTGAAAACCAATTTTTTCCCTGAATTTTGTTAATTAGAGTGTCTTTATCTGGAATGCAATACCCATCTTCATAAGTATTGTCATTAAGTCTTCTATAATCAAAGACCATTCTAGATTGACCTCTTTTCTTTTCTGCTTCTTTTTGAACAATAAAAGCAGGAGTTCTATGTCTTGAACTTGATTTTCTAATTATGCTTAATTTTAATAATTGTTCAATATGCATTTTAAATTCTTCTTGTTCCCAATTTTCATATTTAAAATTTGGTGATTTTATTGTGATGTCTGGGTTTATAATTTCTAATTTACAAATTGTTTTGTTTCTTTCCCAGAATTTAGTAGGATTTTCTCCTATAATTTCTTCTTTTTCTAATTCTTTTATTAATTGGTCTAAGTCATTGTTTTTTAATTTTCTTTTAAAATCATTTGTATCTATTAAGTGTAGATTTAGTTCAATCCCTTCTTTTAAATTTAGATTCTTAAGAATTTCTTCGTTGACTTGTGAATTTTCTTTAATTTTTAGAAAGTTGCAACTGCACTTTTCTTGGCTGCTAATGCATTTGCAGTCTTCTAATTTTTTAAATTTCTTTTGTTCTAGGATTCTAGGTTTGAAATTTGAAATTATAGGTATTAAAGAGCAATTTTTACTAATAGTCAAATAATCTTTATTTATGATTATTTGTCCATTGTTGTGAAGAATAAAGTCTAATCCCATGATTATAGGAATTTTGTGGTTGTTTAAATTTTTAACCCAGATTTTGGGCCAGTGATATGTATCAGACCAATTATTACAATTGGTTTGGAACTTTACTTGTAAATTTTTTAATTGTGAGTCTATAGCAATTTTAGTACCATCAAACTGTGTTGAGAAAACAGGTGGTACCTTAACTATTTTTTGTTTAATTTCTTCTGGTAATATTCCCAAATCTATAGTGGATGAGGTTGCTCCTGAATCTACTAAGATTGGTAAAATACATGTTAATCCATGTATTATTATTTTTCCAGGAATTACAATTTGAATTAATTTTTCAGTGTTACAAATTAAGGGTATGGGAGCAGTACATGTTTCTGCTTCCTTTGTGTTGATAATGTTTAGTTCTTCTTGGGATAATTGGGTGAATTTAAAATTTCTCTCTTCTGATATTTGTTTCCCTTTTTCCACCAAAATTATTAGTTTATGTAGTTTTTCTTCCACAATATCTAGTCTTTTTTCTAAATTAGTCACTCTAGTTTCTAATTGATCAATTTTATTTTCAGGATTTTTTATTGTGTTGGTTTGTTCTAAATTTGGAATTTCTATCTCAAAATGCTTTTTAATGCAATTTGAGCAAATTTGCTTCATACATGTCTGGCACTTCCATCTTTTGTTAAAAGCTGGATACCAGTTACATTTGTGACACATAATATTGTCACTTTCTGATTTAAATTTCCAATTATGTATGCAATTTTCCATTTAGAAAAGATTAAAATTATTTAATTTTTCTAAAAGGATTCCATTGTTTGGAAAATTATCTTCTTGAATTTCAACTTCTTCAGTTTCCATTCCTTCTAAGGAACAAATACTCCAAATTTCAGATTCACTAGAAATATCATATGTTATTTCTACCAAATCTTCATTTATTGTGGAAACTAAATTAGATTCCCTGGTAAATAAATTTTGTCTGTTTGGACAGACAGAAGATAAATGTCCAGGTTTGTTACAAGCAAAACAAGTAATTGTTCTCTTGTAAGTCTTATTAGGATTATATTTCCTAACATGTCTTGTCTTGTTTAGGTAAGGTTTTCTTGCATTTGATTTTCTCAAATAATTTCTCTTAACATAGTTTTTCTTTTGTTTGGTTTGTTTTCTTTGGCACCCATCATCAGGATGTTTTCCATACTGTTGAGGAGTGTAAATTTGTTTGCAAAAGCCTACATTCTTTTGTTTTAATTCTTTTTGAATTTGAATGTAAGTACATTTTTTCTTTAATTCACTAATAATGTGTTGAATTCTTATTCCTATATTGTCAAAAATATCATTGGCTTGTACCAGTTTCCATGATTCATGGATTTCTTTACCCAATGGTCCGGTAACTTGGTAAAAAGCCTTTCTCCTAATTCTGGAGAAAAATAATTTCCTGAAATACTTGCTAGAGCATAAAAGTCTTGGAGAAATTCTATTACATGATTCCAATCAAATAATTGAATTTGTTCCAAGTCTCTCATAGCTTCTGCTTGTCTAATTGTTAATCCAGTGTTGGCATCTCTGCCTGTGATAATTCTGTGTATCAAATAAGCAAAATTATGTATATTACTCCCTTGCACAATTAATTCTGCTAATTTGTCTGGAAAATTTGTTTTAAAGGCTTCCCATGCAGCCCTGACAATATCTCCCAGATAATTTTCAGCAATTTTTACCATTTCATCACCTTCTGTGATATTGAAATGTCTACTTTCAAAGTCCCTAATCATCATGGCAGTCCATTGCTCTAAATAATTATCTAATAATTGTGGATGAATATTAGCAATGTTTAAAATTATAGGATCTTTTCCTAATATTTGAATTTCATGAGGAGTTCTTTTTCCTAAAGTTCTCCTGTTAGGATTATTTTGGTTGTAAATTGTGACAGGTAGTCTAGGAGGATGTCCTACTGGGTAAGCCATCTGTTCAGGAGTAGCAGATGGATAATATGAGGATGTGGCAGAATTTTGATTTATACTGGTTTCTGCTGTATTCATAAAATTTTTTATTGAGTTTTCTTCTAGACTCATATTTTCTTCTTCTTCAATTTTTTCAAAATTTTCTTTTAATTTGTGGATATCATTTAGATATTTTTCCAGTAAATTATATTTTTCTGAATTTCTTATTTCTAATTCTTGGTTTAATTTTTCCATAATTAACTCATCATTTTTAATTTTTTGAAATTCTTCTAATGTGAGTGCTCCTGAAGTTTTTGAATCCATAATCTATTCTTCTTCTGGATCTTGTTGGTTAGAGTTTTCATAATTTTTGAATCTTAATAATAAAGATTCGTTTTCATTGGTATAAGTTACTACCTCTGTTGGTTTTAAAGTTTCAATTTCAGTAGTTAAGTTTTCAATTTTCCATTCTTCTCCTGCCAAAAGAGAAGAAGAGACTGGTTCTGGTCCAAAGAATTTGATTCCTTTAGACTCAATTGTCTTAATTATGTTATCAATTTTAATTTTAAATCTTGGGCAAACTTGTGTGGATAATCTTCCCATTAAGATTACGTCTAACACAATGTTTGATCCCTTAAAATTTCCAAATCCCTTTGTTTGGACTTGAATTTTTAAATACTTAATGTCTTTTAAGGCAATAGTATAATTTGGACATAAATAATGAATTCCAATATTATTATTCATGTCTACTTCTATTACCCCAATAATTTGTTTATTTAGTGAGGATTGATATCTAGTGTCTAAAACAGCAACTAAGACTTTTGTCCCGTTTTGTTTTATTAGTAATCCTCTTACTCCAATTGTAATTGATCCCAAATGTATATAATTTAAGTTTTTGGAAGAAATTTGATTTATACTTTCATTTGTTAATAATCCGAACGTCTCAGTCCTTCCTTCTGGTATTTCTAACATTTCGGATCTATGTGTTCTAATTAAACTGGAATTGTTTTCTAAAACACCAGTTCTGTATAACATATTTGGTCTTAATGTATTAATGCAATCATTTGACATAATTTCTAAATCTCTTTCTGTGTCAACAATTTGTTCTAATTTATAGGCATTTTTGTTTGAGTTAAATTTAAAAAGTCTGTTTAAATAAGAGGGACTGTTGGTTTGGTTTAATGTGCTAATTCTAGAAGAACTAGGTTCTTCTGAAGTTAATGTTCTTGACCTTCCCGAAAAAGGATTCATTATTTATTTAAATTTTTCTTGACTTCCTCTAAATTGTATGTCAAAAAGTTTTTTGTTTTGGATTTAATTTGTGAAGAAATCTGAATATTAGAAAATTTTTTAGATAGCAAATCTATGGAATTATTTATTTCAATTAATTTTGGATTTTCAATTATTTGTTTTTCTCTTATTACTAAGTCAAATTTTGTATTAAAATTTTCAATTAGTTTTAGTAAATTTGAAACTTTCTTTTCTTGCTGTTCCATCATAGTTTTTAAATAATCAATTTGTTTTAAAATTATTTCATTTGACTGATTCATATTAACAGATTAGCTTTGCTATACAATTTTCAATTTCTTCGAAAATGTCTTTATGAGATTCATAAGTGTTTTTCATTGTTTTATAAAAAAGAAGAATTTGGATCATAATTTTTCCCTTCAGTGTCTAACCATTTTTTAGATTCTAATGCTCTATTTTTATAAAATTTTTGGTAATATTTTAAATGTGAAATTTTTTCAGAAAAATTCATGCCGAAATTTCTGTAATATAACTTTTAAGTTTTTGTATTTTATTAAGGGTAAATTTATGTCTCCAATAAAATTCTTCATAATATTTCCAATTTTGTAAGTAATGATACTTATGCATTTCTTTGAAATAAATTTGAAGCTCTTGTTCAAGTGCTCTAAGTCTCTGAATTAAAAATTTTAAATATGAATGAATCATATAATTTTCTCATAATCGTAATAGGCTCTGATACCAAGATATGGGGGTATATATATATATATATATATATATATATATATATATATATATATATATTATTTTTAATTATAATAATTAATCGGGGACGGGACGGGACGGGGCGGGGAGTAGTATCCCCGTCCCCGCCGGGGAATTCCAAAAACTCCCCGTCTCCGTCCCCGATCCACGAAATTTTTTCCCGTCTCCGTCCCTGTCTCCTACGGAGATGTGGCACATTGTCATCCCTACCATCATTATTTCCTTTAAATAAGTAAACGAAGGTGAAATAATCTTCATACAGATCAACAAAAATCAGCATACTCTTATTACGAACTATTAAAGGTTATTCCATAAGGATTTTTTAAGGTGACAAATTAAAATTGGTGTGAGAATTCACACGAATCCTTGTCCATCAAATAGGGTGGGTCAAAAACAATTAATACCACAAATGGTCCTCTGACTATTAGGCTAGTACTCCTTTTAATTTTACCAAAACACGTACCTTGACTATCATTTTTTACCACAAATACTCATCCGTTAAGATTTCTATAGGTGTTAAATCTAGGAGTATTATTGTCAAATTAATCTATATATATATAAAAGTAAAATCCTCCTAACAAATTTTCCCCCCAAAACTTTTGTAGTAAAGTTTATTTGGTAAGTAAATGTCAAATGGAAATTAAATAAAATCTATTAATTGTTATATTACATAATTGGTAATATTATGTATGGTATTATATTCTATAATATAATTGAAAATATTATTGTTCAAATATAATAAAAATCTTATGAAATAATGTAAGCATAATAAAATAATAATAATAATAATAATAATAATAATAATAATAATAATAATAATAATAATAATAATAATAATAATAATATAAAACCCATATAAATTTTCCCCCAAAACTTAGCGGCATTTATATAATATCCTAATTTTCTAATTTAATTAATTATCAAAATATTGAAATTATATATTATATATTATTCATTTATGTGTAGACATACTTATTACTGTATGTAAAGTAAATTAGGTAAATATATTCTTCAAATATTTTTTTTGAAGGTCAATCTTGCGATTGTATTAATGAATCAAAGCCGAAATAGTGTCAGGTGGGATAGCATCCCAATACATAGCTTGATCCTGAGTAAATGCTAACGTAGCTAAAGTATGTGCATGTAAATTAACCTGCCTAGAAATATAATCCAAAGTAATACGATTAAAAAACGACATAAACGTCCTACACTGGTCAACTGTGACCCCAACGTACGAATGTATCGGCGTGTGATGGTGCCTGAATATCGCTGCCAATTCCATGCAATCCGTGAGTAAACTTACTGATGTGGTGTCCGTTCAAGTAGCCAGGACAAAGCCTCCTTGTATGCCTGAGCCTCCGCCATAAGTGGTGAAAAACAAACTGGTAATTTGCCATTCCTTGCTGCCACAAACGAGCCATCTGGCGCTATAATTACCATGCCGTAAGTAGCCTCGCCCGTGTCGTGCCGGAAACCCGCGTCCACATAACATCGTAGACCACCCCCTCCTGGACCATTCACGTGGTCCGTCGCCGGTGTCGGGTTGGTTCGGCCAACATGAGCAGTGCCGTACGCCTGTAGTGCCACGGTGGCTGCTTTGACCAACTGGGTAGGCCGCATCATTGATCCCTTCCAGACAGCTGAATTCCGGGTTCTCCAAATATAATATAATACTGCTACCATTAACCGGATCTGCTCCTCCGTCAAGACTGTCATAACCCCTTTGAGCCATGTTGTAAACGAGTCTGCAACAATATTAATAATAGGTAACTGTGTTATATTCCAAACAAGTCTAGAATATTCACAGAGCACTAAAGCATGCAACACATCTTCATGATCTAAACCACACATAGGGCAAGTTGGGTCCACCTCCACCCTTTTAAATATCAAGTTAAGGGTTGTTGGCAAAATATCACATATGGCTCTCCACAAAAAAGTTTTCCATTTCGGGGGTACTTTTATTTTCCACATTGCGATCCACTTATCAAAATTCGCTGGATTATTCTCATAATCTCCCACAATATGCTTGTAGGCATTCTTTACTGTATATGTCCCCTTTGGGTCACTCATCCAATACCATGAATCCTCATACTCAGGACTAACCGGGATCATATTTATTCGCTCCACATCTTCAGGAATAAATAAATCAGACAGAATATGCGGATCCCAGGTATGAGTCTGTGAATCAATTAGTCCTGCAACTCGCGCCTCTCTCAATTGTTGTGGCATTTCTGTTTGAATCAATGGGCTAGGATTATCTCGTAACCACGGGTGTCCCCATATTAGGGTTGTCTGTCCATTCCCAATCCTCCTTCGCACCCCTGAGACTACCATTGCATGGGCCGCCATTATACTTCTCCAACAATAACTCGGGCAATTACCAATAGTTGCATCTGTAAAACTGGTTGTGGGATAATACCTTGCCTTATAGATTTTGGCTACGAGTGTTTCCGGGTCTGTTAAAAATCGCCATGCCTGTTTACCTAGCATTGCTATATTAAAAGCCCTCAGCTCTTTAAAACCCATACCGCCATACTTTTTTGGTATGCACAACCTGTCCCATGCCTTCCAATGTATTCCCCTTTCTCTTCCATTTCCCCACCAATATTTATTCATTGTTCGCTCAATTGACTGACAAACTGTCTCAGGCAACAAAAAAACACTCATCAAAAAGGTAGGCATAGATTGTGCTACACTTTTCAATAATACTTCCTTACCAGCCTGAGAGAGTAGCTTTTTACTCCACGAACCAATTCGTTGCCTGATTTTTTCCTCCACATACGAAAAAACAGCTCTCTTATTTCTCCCTACAAAAGATGGTAGGCCCAGATATTTCCCAAAATTGGGTGCTTGCACCACCCCCAGACAATTCGCCACCTGTATCCTGTCAGCCTCCTGGGTATTTCTGCTAAAACATATATTTGATTTACTATAATTCACTACCTGGCCTGACAATTTCTCATACCTTGCAAGGCACTGCCTTATAACTCCTGCCTCCTGGATATTTGCTTTAAAAAATAGGAGACTATCATCCGCAAAAAATAGGTGTGATACAGGCGGTGCCCCCCTTGCTACTCTGCACCCATGTATTAAACCTGCCATCTGTTCATACTGTAATATCATCGAGAGAGCCTCTGCACAAATAATAAATAAATACGGAGAGAGTGGGTCTCCCTGCCTGAGTCCCCTGGTTGGTTTTACGTGCCCCCCTTCTATACCATTAATCATTACAGTATAATTAACAGTCGTTACACACATCATAATGAGCTTCACCCACTTCTCACTAAAACCCATAACAGTCAGCATTCTTTCCAGAAAGTTCCACTCCATTCTATCATAGGCCTTTGACATATCTAGCTTTAATGCACTCCATCCCACTATACCACATTGCTTTCTATTCAGATAATGCCCCACCTCCGCTGCGACCAGGATATTATCCGTGATTAGCCTTCCCGGGATAAAAGCACTCTGGGATTCTGAGATCAATCCCCCCATCAATGTTTTCATCCTGTTTGCTATCATCTTAGCCATAATTCTGTAATTTATATTCTTCAAATATAAATTAAGTATCTATATATAATTTTTTGGTAAGCAAATGTAAAATTGTAACTCTAATTTTAATTGGTAATTGGTAATATAATAAAAACCATAAATGTTACCCTTAATCATATCTAAACACCTATATATACATCACATTCTCTTCAATACAAACAGTACCAAGTTACGAAGAACCTAAGGGAATATTCTCTGCAACTGCATAGCAATGGTGTAGAGAACAGGGACCTTCAAGAAGAGGAGGAACAAGACCCATATTCTCTGCGTATCCAGAAGAGCTGTTGCACTACACCTACACATTTGGTAAATCTCTGTATCCTTTTTCAACTCTTTTTTTTTTTAAATAAAGAATAGAAAATCATATATACCATTGGTGAAATTTAAAATCTATCTACATATATTATATAAACTATGATTATATTGAAAAAATAAATGATAATTAATACTTAAAAGGTATTTCTCTAATACCTTATCTTAATCCATTAAAAGTTGTTTATTATTGGACTCTGGACAAGATTAAATAATGCACTATTCATAGTGATAGAAAAAAAAACTAACCATCTGATTATTAGTGGACTCTGAGCAACTAGATCTGCAGGTCATTTGCATGAGAGGGGACATCATTGAATGAGTTTGGACTATTAATATTTTTTTTCCTGATGTGACAGTCCTTCCAGCACCAATAGGAGTAACACAAGGATTTGGAGCCATGGCAATGTGTTGAGGATCGTGAGTAGTGCTCCTTGACAAAAGCCTAAAGCAACAGCATATGAATATGATAGAGATTTAATTATTTTAATTTTTATTGATAAAGATTATTCTCTAACCAAACAATTAGTAATATTTACGATTTATTGAACCAACCTTCATATTTTTGGTCAAATGGGTGCACATGATGGAATATATGTTCATTGCACGAAATCTTAATATTCATTGAGTTTCCAAATTGTATATTGCATAAGAATTATTTTACCATAATATGAATTGTAACCAATTTAATAAATCTAAATATTAACAAGTATGTATGGTAATTTTATGTATGTTAATATTATTTCATATGGACGTAATACTATAATATGATTTATAACCAATTTAAGAAATCTAATTTTAAGTATGTATGGTAATTGTATGCATGGTATTAAAAATAATAATTACGTATGGTATTATGTATAGTAATATTAGGTATGATATTATGTAATACGTAGTATTAATTAGGTTGTACATTTAGTCTTTTCATATTCTCATATGGACGTAAATCCATAATATGGTATATAACCAATAACCAATATGGTATATATATATATATATATATATATATATATATATAATTTTTCACTCCTTATTATAAAATAATAATTCAATAAAAGTTTTATATAAGTAAATAATCTGTAATATTTATCTTAAGCATAATTTGTCAAATTAATCAATTTTAATTTGATAATGATTATTTTCTAACCAAACAATTGGTAATATTTATGATTTATTGAACCAATTCATATATGTTTTTTATCATCCAGACTAATTTTAATGGTCAAATTAATAATAAATTTTATTAGTTATTAATTAGCATAATATTAATTTATTATGCATAATTACTGTATAAAAATAAATTACCGTTCAAATGAGTACACAAGATGATATACATGTTCATTGCACGAAATCTTAATATTAATTGAGTTGTCAAATCGTATATTGCATAAGAATTATTCTTACCTTACTATATACAATTACAAATTTATTTCGAAATTATGAAAATTAAATAAGTTAGAAATCTAATTTTAAGTATGTATTTCCTGTTTTTTCATTTTTAATTTATACGACTAATTTATTAATTTATATACACAATTTTTTGCTGCTTTTAATAAAATAATTCACTACATTTTTTTCAGTAAGTAATTCATCTAAGCAAATAATCCGTAATATTTCCTGATATACTTTACACAATTTAATCATTTTTTATTTTTATAATTTCTAATTTATTAAATAATATATATATATATATATATATATATATATATATATATATATATATATATATAATTTAATATAGATATAATTAGATAAAGCTTATTTTGTAAACAAACAATTGGTAATATTTACGATTTATTGAACCAATTCGTAAATGAGTCAATCTATACTATAATTAAAAACAAAATCCTATTTACTTGATTTCCCACCCAAACAATAGTAAATAGTAAAGGTAAATTTAAAAAAAAAAAGAATGGAAAAAAAGAACATAAATATTTGACAATAATATTCTACATCATCCGTTAAAAATGGAATGGAAATTAGGTAAACTGAAAAAATAACTGAATATTAATAATTGACTGAAAATTAAAAATGAAAAAAGGAACATAACTTAGGTTAATTGAAAAAGGAAATAAATATTTATAATTGACTAAAAATAAAAAATAATCCATAATTGACTAAAATGGAAAAGGGAAATGGTCAAATTATTACATTTTAATTTTTTACAATAATATTACACAATATAGTACATCAAACCATAATTATGTCATAAATCTTTTACAATTTTAAAAATGAAACAGAAATATTTCAATAATAATATTTTACATCATCAAGTAAACGTAAATTAAAAATGAAAAGGAAATATTTAAATAACAATATTCTACATCATCAATAATAAAGGCATATTCTAATCAATAATAAAGTTAAATTAAAAATGCAATGAAAATTAAAAATGAAACGGAAATATTTTAATAATAATATTCTACATCATCAATTAAAAATGGAATGAAAATTGGGTAAAATATCACTACATCTGATATTCTAATTGACCAATTGACTGAAAATAAAAAAGAATAATTGGCTGAAAATGAATATGATATTACTAATTAACTGAAAATATAAAATGAAATGAATATTAATAGTTGACTGCAAATAAAAAATGATCTATAATTAACTAATATGAAAAAAATAAATGGTTAGATCATTGCATTTTAATTAAAAATTGATGGAAACTAAAATTTGACGGAAATATTTCAACAATAATATTCTAAATCATAGATAATAAAGGCATATTTTAAACAATAATAAAGTTAAATTAAAAATGCAACGGAAATATTTCAATAATAATATTATACATAATCAATTAAAACTCGAACGAAAATTAGGTAAAAATATCATTGCATATGATATTCTAATTGACTAATTGATTAAAAATAAAAAAGAATAATTGGCTGAAAATGAATATGATATTACAAACTTACTTAAAATATAAAAAAATGAGTTAATACTCAAAATCGTCCTCGACTATAGTGGTTTTTCTCAATTTCGTCCTAAACGACTTTGGTGACCTAATATCGTCCCAGACTTTTGTGTTTCGCTCAATTTAGTCCCAGACTTTTGTATTTTTGCTCAATTTAGTCCTACATTTGTTATTTTGTCCATTTGGTGTTAAAGAAATAGACAATTTCGTAATTTTAATATTGGCATCTCTTTACTCATAGACGTGTGAACTCCTCGAAATCTTTTTTTTTTTTAACGAATTACTCCCAGAATTACTCCTAAAATTGCAAATATAAAATTTGATTTGCAGGTCCGGGAGTAATTCTGGGTGTAATTCGTACAAGAAATATGAATTTCACACTTCACAAGTTGAAAGTAAAGAGAGATCAATATTGACATTACTGAATTGTCCCTTTATTTAACACCAATTTGACGGAATAACAAATGGAGGACTAAATTGAGCGAAACACAAAAGTCTGGGACGATATTAGGTCACCAAAGTCGTTTAGGATGAAATTGAGAAAAACCACTATAGTCGAGGACGATTTTGGGTATTAACTCATAAAAAAATCCATAATTGACTAATATTCTACATTATATATTTTCACTCGAGTCACCCATCATGATGGACTGAAGGTATTAGCTATAGACGATGATGGACAAGATTGTGTTGCTACTACCAATGTCGAAAGATGTTTCAATAATGTGTACATACAATCGTTGATATTTCTTTTAAATGACAAATTTGCTATATATCTAGACAAAAAAATATATATCTTCCATACAAATGAATTAAGATAGTAATTCATTCATATAACTGAGTTGCTTGAGAATGAGCACATTTGACTAATTTATAAAAAAAAAAAATACTAAACAATGATAAATAAAATCTCCAAAATTACAGCACCGCATGCGTACATCTACACATTACCTATTAATTTGAGCAATTATTTGCTCAAATTTAAGCAATGATAACATCAAAACACATAGATAATCCAAACCATATGTTCAATTGCACTATATAATATTTGATGTTCTAATTTAAATAATTATATATTGATCCAAATATTCTTAATATATTACAACAAATCCATTCTGTGCATCGAACGGGTGAAAATACTATTATTCTAATAATTTTTCTTTCCTTCTTTGGTGTAATTACTATGCTAATGTATTTAAATATTGAAAGAGAATTCTATAAAAAGGATCCTTAACTCACTAAAATTCTATATTATTCTTAAAAACTAAACCCCCATTTCTTACTTACCCGCCCAAACAATAAAAAAAAATTACCAACTAATAATACTAATAATAATTAGTAAAAAAGTTAGTAGTAAAATAGAAAAAAAGATCTTTAATTCACAAAAAATAGAAAAGGAAACGAGATTCACTAATTAATTAAAACTAACAATAATCAGTAAAAAAAAAAGATCCTTAATTCACTAAAAATGAAAATATAAACGGAATTTACTGATTATGACTAATAATAATTGGTAAAAAAAAATAAAAAAAAATGAGTCTTAATTCAATGAAAATGGAAAAAAGAAACGTAAGGGTGTGAAAAAAAAGTCATAATAGGGATAACAGTAAAAAAAAGAAAATTCTACCAAAAATTAGAATAATAAAAAAAGTTTCTTAATTCACGAGAAATAGAAAAGGAAATGGAATTCACTGATTAATTAATAGTAATAATAATCAGTCAGAAAATTAGCAGTAAAATATGAAGAAAAAAAAAGATCCTTACTTCACTAAAAATGGAAAACTAAACGAAATTTACTGATTAATACTAATAATAATCAGTAAAATTGAAAATAAAAAAGGATTCTTAATTCAATGAAAATGAAAGATTTTTTTAAAAAAAGGGGTCATAATAAAAATAACAGTAAAAACAATCCTACAAAATTTTTTTTTTAAAAAGATTCATAATTTACAAAAAATAGAAAATGAAATGGAATTCACTGAATAATTAATACTAATAATAATCAGTAAAATTAAAAGTTAACATTAAAATAGAAAAATATAAAAGGATCCTTAATTCACTAAAAATAGAAAAAGAAACGAAAGTCACTGATTAATACATATAATAATAAGTTAAATAGGTAAATATAAAAAGATTCTCAATCTATACCATTATTAAAAAGAAAATCCTTCTTCCTTACTTTCACACCCAAATAATAGAAAAAGAAAAAAAATCTATAATATAATTAAAAACAAAATTCTATTTACTTGATTTATCGCCTAAACAATAGTAAATAGTAAAGGTAAATTAAAAAAAAAAAAAAGATGAAAAAAAAGAACAAAAATATTTCACAATAATATTCTATATTATCAATTAAAAATGAAATGAAAATTAGGTAAATAAATAAGTATTTGTTCAAACATATTTTCTCAACCAACACCTTCACTAAGGCTTGATCTCATGACTTCCCACATAAGAGAGGTCACTACATGCCATCTAAGCACAAGGTGCTTGGCAACAAACATTAGGTTAATTGAAAAAGGAAATGAATATTAACAATTGTTTGAAAATAAGAAAAGATTCATAATTGACTAAAATAGAAAAAAAATGGTCAGATCATTGCATTTTAATTTTTCACAATAATATTACACAGTATAATACATCAAATCACAAGTATGTCATAAATTTTACACAATTTCAAACAATAGAATGGAAATATTTCAATAATAATATTCTACACTATCAAGTAAAGGTAAATTAAAAATGAAAAGGAAATACTTCAATAATAATATTCTACATTATCAATACTAAAGACATATTTTAAACAATAGTAAAGGTAAATTAAAAATGTAGCGAAAATTAAAAATGAAATGGAAATATTTTAATAATAATATTCTAAATCATCGATTAAAAATGAAACAAAAATTTGGTAAAAATATCATTGCATTTGATATTTTAGTTCGCTAATTGATTAATTGACTAAAAATAAAAGAGAAGTAATTGGATGAAAATAAATATGATATTACTAATGGATTGAAATTTTAAAAGGAAATGAATATTAATAATTGACTGCAAATAAAAAATTATTCATAATTGACTAATATGAAAAAAATAAATGGTTAGACCATTGCATTTTAATTAAAATGGAAGGGAAACTAAAATTGAACGCCAATATTTCAATAATAATATTCTACATCATAAATAGTAAATGCATATTTTAAACAATAGTAAAGGTAAATTACAAATGGAACAAAAATATTTCAATAATAATATTATACATCCTCAATTAAAAATGGAACACAAATTAGGTAAAAATATCACTCCATGTAATATTCTAATTGACTAAAAATACAAAAGAATAATTGACTGAAAATGAATATGATATTACTAATTTATTTAAAATATAAAAGGATCGCTAATTGACTAATATTATACCATTATATATTTTCACCGAGTCACCCATCCTGATCAATTGAACGTGTAAGCTCTAGACGATGATGGACAAGATTGTGTTGCTACTACCAATGTCGTCTACAAAGAGGTTTCAACAATGTGTAAATAAAATCGTTGATATTATATTTTTTAAATGACAAAATTGATATATGTATAGACAAAAAAAATATCCTCCATACAAATGAATTAAGATAACAATTCATTCATATAACTGAGTTGCTAGAAAACGAACACATTTGTATAATTTATAAAAAAAATACTAAACAATGATAAAAAAAAAAAATCTCCAAAGTTATAACACTACATGCATACATCTACACATTAGCTATTAATTTGAGCAATTATTTGCTTATATTCATACAATGATAATATAAAAACACATAAATGATCCAACCCGTATATTCAATTGAACTATATAATATTTGATGTTTTAATTTAAATAATTATATATCGATCCAAATATTCTTAATATATTACAACAAATCTATTCCGTGCATCGCACGGGCGCAAATACTAGTTAATATAATTATGATTACTTCTTTTAGAGAATTATATGGTAACATAATTTTTTTTATATGGCAACATAATTAATGTCAAACATTAATAAAAATTAAATTAATGAATATAAAAACAAAATGGACGTGACAAATCACATAAATGAACAAATTAAAGAAAAATTTATTATTAATTAATGTACGTAATATTTTTTTTTTTTTGAATACAATATATGTAATTAGTACTTGATTAATTATAAATTGATTAAAAAATTATTACTGGAGTATAAAAATTTAAAAATAAGCAATTAATAAATGGATTTTTCTTTAATTTGTTCATTTATGTGATTTGTCACGTGGATTATGTTTTTATATTTACTAGTATTTGCGCCCGTGCGTTGCACGGAATGAATTTGTTATAATATTTTAAAAATATTTAGATCGATATACAATTGTATAAATTATAACATCGAATATTATATAATATAATTGAAGAGTTGAGTTGCACCGATTATGTTTTCTGATGTTATCAATACTTGAATTCGAGTAAATAATTGCCCAATTAATAGTTAACGTGTAGATATACGCATTCGGTGCTGCAACTTTAGAGATTTTATATATCAGTGTTTAGAATTTGTATTAATTGGACTAATTAGCTCGTTGTCTAGCAACTCAGTTATAGAAATTATTTATACGGAAGATATATTTTCTATGTAGATATATAGCAATTTTGTCATCTTTGTATATAAAAAACCATAATATCAATAATTTGAATTATACATTATTGAAAATCTCTTTGTAGACAGCATTGGTAGTAGTAACGGAATTTTATCCATCCTCGTCTAGAGTTAAAACCATCAGACCATCAAGATGGATGACTCGGGAAAAATTCACATACAATTAACTGTGATTAAAGACCGTTTTTTTAGTAATAACTCAACGTGAGTGTTTGACCCTGACTTTTGTTGATAGTCATGGCATATGCGAGCATCAACGTGAATTATTTTCATTAGAACTTGAATGACAATCTCGTATCAGAAGGGCGAAAGACATTTTAATTGAAGATTTTACTTTTATTAATAGTATAAATATAGATTGGTGTAAATAATAATTAATAAATTATTATTTCTTATAAAATTACATAGAATTTCAAATGGATTTTCTCATTTATTACGCAGAATTTGTTTCCATTATTCTCACAATTATAATGATTTAATTATTCTTAGCATTTGATAACCATCATCCATTTTTAAGTACACATTGACTTCAATGTGTGATAAAAATTCATTAGATATTAGTTAATTTTCATATAAAATTTTATTACCAATTAAGCTTTATTAAATTTTTTTACCAATTAATTAATATTCATATTCATTTGGGCGGAAATGTTGAAGATGAGAATTTTACTTTTATTAATAGTATAAATTGGTGTAAATAATAATTAATAAATTATTATTTGTTTATAAAATTATGCAGAATTTCAAACGAATTTTCTCATTTGTCACGCAGAATTTGTATCCATTATTTTTATAATTATAATAATTTAATTATTCTCATAATTTGGTAACCATTTTTCATTTTTATATACATATTGACTTTAATCTGTGGTAACAATTCATTAGATATTAGTTAATTTTCATACAAAATTTTGTTACCAATTAAGCTTTATTATTTTTTACTAATTAATTAATATTCATATTAATTTGGGTTGGGATGTTGTAAAGGAGGATTTTACTTTTATTAAAGTCATTTCACTAAGAACTTGGAGGGTGTGGTTGAGTGGAAGGGACGCATCCATCCTTATTAACCAAAGGCAAGGATTTGATCATTGCCTTTGGGAATGGAGCAACTTTAAATCTCCAGGCCAGCCCTTTCACCCGAAAGAGGGGCATTAGTCACTTTATCTAATCATGTTATATTAATTTCATTTTGAAATCATTGGTTCACATATTTGATTTATTTATTTTTTCTTTAATTATTCTCGTTGTAAACATAAATGATATTGCAATAATTAATTTATAATATTTATCAAATTGTATTTTTTAATGTAAAATTTTCTCATGTTTAGGGATTAAAAATATTTTAAAATTATTTTTTATTAGTAAGTATTTTTATTTCTAAAATATTTTCCAGCAACCCAAACACTCCCGTAATCTCTAATAAAAAATGAAAAATAAAAGTTATTTCATTAAGAAAATTAAAACTATTTAAAGTAAATATATATATATATATATATATATATATATATATATATATATATATATATATATATATATATAACATTTACACATGTTATGAGGGGTTAAAAATATTTTAAATTATTTTTTATTAGTATTTATTATTATTTTTAAATATTTTCCAGCAATCCAAACACTCCCTTAGGCTCCCATAAAAAAAAAAAAACTGATAAAGAAAAGTCATTTCATTAAGAAAATTAAAACTAATTAAAGTAAATCTAATCATGCTATATTTATTTGAGATTGTATATTAATTTCATTTTGAAATCATTGGTTCATATTTTTGAATTATTTTTTTTCTTTAACTATTATAAACAAAAATTTGATATTTACCAAATTGTATTTTAAAAAATATATAACATTTACACATGTTATGAGGGGTTAAAAAATATTTTAAATTATTTTTTATTTGTATGTATTTTTATTTTAGAATATTTTTCAACAATCCAAACACTCCCTTAGCCTCCCATAAAAAAACTGACAAAGAAAAGTCATTTTATTAAGAAAATTAAAACTAATTAAAGTAAATATAATCATGCTATATTTATTTGTAACTGTATATTAATTTCATTTTGAAATCACTGGTTCACATATTTTAATTTGTTTTTAATTATTATAATTTATAAATAGAAACGATATTGTACTAATTAATTTATGATATTTATCAAATTGTATTGTTTAAAAAATATAAGATTTACAAATGGTATGAGGGGTTAAAAAATATTTTAAAAATATTTTTTATTAGTAAGTATTTGAAAAAAAAAATTCCACCAACTCAAACACTCCCTTAGCCTCCCATAAACAACTGATAAAGAAAAGTCATATCATTAAGGGAATTAAGACTAATTAAAGTAAATGTAATCATGCTATATTTATTTGTAACTATATATTAATTTCATTTTGAAATTATTGGTTCATATATTTGAATTATTTATTTTTTTCTTTAATTATTATAAACATAAATGATATTGTATTAATTAATTTATGATATTTATCAAATAGTATTTTTTAAAATATAGTGTTTTTTTACTCGAGATTTTTTTTTTGTTATTATGAATTTAAAATTAAATTAGAAAAATAAAAATATATTAAAATGTACAATATAATAATATAGTTGGACTTTTATATATTTGGTCAAGTATCTATTTTCATAACATACGAAATTAAAATTAAAATATTGTATGGTTAGTATAATCTCTAATCATGTACATATTTAGATAAGTTTATAGAAAAAATATATAAAATTAAATTGATTTATTCCAAATTGTATTTCATATATATTATAATTTCAAAAATATGAATAATAATAACTAAGAAAATTGTACTTAGAAATCAATAAAAATGTAAATTCTAAATTTTGTATGAATAAATATAAACTCTAATCGGACGCATATCCTTATATGATTGAATAATACATTGTATATACACATAATATTTATTAATATGTATATATAAAAATTCTATAATATAATTTCATTCATTATAATTTGTATTAATAGATTTATATTTAAAAATTTTAAAAGTTGTGTTATATTTTCAGTAAAATATAAACATATTCATTCGTTTTTCTTAATATTTCATTTCCTTTTGAATATATTCATTTCTTTTTTTTTTCTTCATAAAAAGAATTAATATTGATTTCTATTCATTTTTCCTAATAATTATCGATTAATTGGCTTGATTTCCATGTCGATTAGGATATTAATAACGAATTTCTGTGTGAAATATTCATTTCCTTTTTGATTAAAAAAATAATATAATTATAAAAATATAATTACTGATAGTATTTTCAATAAAATATTAATATATTCATTTCATTTTTCCTTCATAAATAATTAATATAAGTATAATAATTATAATCATATAATTACTTATTATATTTTAAGTGAAATATGAGTATATTCATTTCCCTTTTCACTCATAGAAAGAGTTAATATTCATTTCCATTTCTTTTTCCTTCATAATTTTTTCCTAATATTTCATGTGGTTGTTACTAATTTTTTTCGTAGGGAAAGCGGTGTTATATTTTCAATAAATTTTTAATATTAGATCTTTTTTTCATTTGGCCTGATTCCTGTATCTATTAGTAACAAAATATTAATAATAGATTCTCGTGTTTAAAATTTATTTTTTTTCTGTTCATATTCATTTCCTTTTTCCTTCATAAATAATTAATATAATTATAATAATATAATTACTGATTATATTTTAAGTGAAACATTGATATATTCATTTCCTTTTTCATTCATAGAAAGAGTTCTTAAGTTAAGGTTTTTAACGAGGCAATCAGAACAATATATGAGTTTACAAATATCATGTACTCTTTTCTTCAACTAGGTTTTTCCCACGTGATTTCCTAGTGAAGTTTTTAACGAGGCATGAAGCTAAGGTATTCAAATGTATAATATCCATATACCTTGTACTCTTTTCTTGTCTAGGTTTTTCCCACTGGGTTTTTCTAGCAAGTTTTTAATGCGGCAAGGTCGTTGATAAATAATGTCCAAGGGGGAGTGTTATAAATATATTATTATGGTGGACATTATGGGCATTCAATACATAACTGTTATAACGGTCATCATTAGTATCGTCATTATTATTTGTAGATTATATATGCTTGTTGTAACATTGTATTGAATCGGCTTGTGCAATGGAATGACTCTCCTTGTCTCTTGTTCTACTCCTCTTTGTCTTGTACATTTGCGTTTATCTATATTGATCCAATCCTATAATTCACCGATTAGGAGCTAATAGCCAACGGGCACAAACAACACAACAACATTACAACAAAAAAAAACAAAAAAAAAAAAACAAAAAAAACCTGAATTTTATCAAAAGAGGACATAACAAAGAAATAAGGATATCCTTACATCTTGCAATATGTATTGAGGGAATAAACACTAAATTCAACAACGTATGATTTAATATCAGTTAAAAAATTAAACTTAAATGTTTAAAAGCATCGCATGTTTGTGAGTTTGAGTCAAACGATCTAAAGTTTTGATTTTTTTTGTATTTGTCTTCTCTCTCATCTATCTTCAACTTAGTTTCCGAATTATTGTTACTACAATCATCACCACCATATTGTTGCCCCCACTACCACTTATTATTATTATTATTGTTATATAACAAATAATATGTTGATTTAAAAAAAAAAACTAAACAAAAAAAAATTAATTTCTTAGCATTTAGTCAAATAGAAAAAATATTTTCTCACATTCAGTCAAATACAAAAAAATAAAAAATAAAAAAAAAATATTTTCTAGAAAATGAGTTATTTTTTTGAAATTATTTTTCAAATTTTCAAGTAGATCCTTAAGGGAGTGCATAAATAGCAGGTATAAATACCAAAGACCTTGTGATTTACTGGTACCAAGTCCCTCTCCTATAAGGGAGGTGATGGGTTCAAATTTTAGTGGAGGGAATTATGGTGACATTTGATGTTGTAACTTGTATATGTGGAAATGTGCATTACTTTGTGAACGTCCACACAATTGTGTGGATCATGTATATTTTGTACTCAAATAATTTTTTTTAGTATATTAAAAATGTAAAATTTTTATGGTTCACACAACATAATAATTTGCCAACTAAACACTCCCCATTGATTAAGCTCCAAGATTAAATGAATTGATAATTAATGATGATTTGTTGATTTTACAAGTAGTAATAACAACACTTCTGTTACTTAATATTATGGCTAAAAGCGTTATATATATATATATATATATATATATATATGAAATAGAGTGGTGACAGTAAAATAGAAATAAAACAATAAAGAGGGATAAGAGTAATAATCAATAATTATGAGTTGTAAGTACGGTATTACGATGTTTGTCTTAGTCATAGTTTTACCTTTACTAGTGTCAACACGCAATACACCTTCACCTACTCATGCTCCTGCTGAAAACACTACAGATATATATACAAGAGAATTTTACGAATACTTATATAGACAATGTGTTTATTATCAAATGAATTTTGAGTATGGATTTAATAATATTATGCGTCCTTTTCCTGCCGACTTAAAACACCAGATTGAAGAGGATTGCAGGGCACTCACGCCTTCTTATCTCATTCGTTTAAAATTATAGATTGTTTATAACGAAAACAATAAAATCAATAAGAATACGTCTTGATTTACATTTTTATATTTGGAGACTTTTCAAATATATATAATTAAGTATACTAGCTTTTGTATTGATGCCCATAACTACAATTATTATATTGTAGACCATAGTTGTTGGAAATTTATATAGTAATGGAGATTAGTGTTTCAGATGGACTACCATGAAAGTATAAATAATATTTGGAGTTGTGGAGTTATGAATAATATTTTAGTTTGGTAGAAAGCAAGTTGGGAAATATGAATGTTACGTACGATTGGAACCGAAGTTTAATGATTCGTTGGTGTTAACGAATCATTGGTTCTTAATGAATCAATGTATTAATCAACTCGGTGATATCGAATCGAGACTTTTCGCTAAACACGAATTGATGCACAATTCGTTAATCACGAATTGATGCTGAATTCGTTTATTAATGAAAAGATGGATTCGGATTGTTTCCTTTCCATTCGTTGACGAGTTATATAACCTTTTGTTAAATTTGTTGGTTAAGCAAAATGAATTCTTCTCGAACAATGAATTACATGAATCGATGCATGAAATGGATTGCTCCTTTCACGGCCGGATTTTAGATTTTTGTGGTCCTTTTTTGGTAAATAAGTGAGGCCATACTAAAATCATAATTATTAAAACTAATACATGCAAGTTTTGAACTCTTGAGTGAAATTGAGAATTTTTAATTTTTATTTCTAAACTAGCTAGGTAAAAATTAAATATTGAGCCTCTAAAATTTGGGGGCCCTCCCTCTAAAATAGGGGGCCCTGTGCGGTAGCCCAGCTTGCACAGCCTAAAATTCGGCCCTGGCTCCTTTCGGCCGCATGAAATTAACGAAAGTTAAATTCAAAAAAGCGATTTTGGTTAATTTATGTCTGCTGCATGCATGTAACTATGTAGTATTAATATATATATATATATATATATATATATATATACTAGTTTTTTACCCGCATTGCGTGATTGGGATAATGCCCAATGTTTTTTTTTTTTTTTTTTTTTTTTTAAATAAGTACTTCAAAGTATATTAAGGCAAGATTATATTGAAATTGTTCATGCATAGATAATTGAAGGTTGAATTTGCGTATTTAAATAGGTAATTCTTCTCTCAAAGGTTGAGTCCCCTACCCCAAGGGCCCCCACACTCAGACCCGACAGAGCATTTTAGGAAGTTGTAAATCACGGCAAGATTATATTGAAATTGTTCATGCATAGATAATTGAAGGTTGAATTTGCGTATTTAAATAGGTAATTCTTCTCTCAAAGGTTGAGTCCCCTACCCCAAGGGCCCCCCACACTCTGACCCGACAGAGCATTGTAGGAAGTTGTAAATCACGGTGACTTAATGGTTCAGCAGACAGGACCAAATGCCGGTGCGAACAAGGAATCTGCCCACTTTGGACATAATTCCCGCACTGCCGCCGCCGAGGTTCAAACCTTGGTCTCTTCTCCCAAATACTGCCCACTAAACCATTGAGCTAAGCCCGTGCAGGTTAAATAGGTAATTCTAAGTTTACAAATGCAAAATAATATAGTCAAGATTGATTATAATTGTCAATAAAATAATTGTATAGGTATGGTTGAAACCAAATACGGGACATAAGGGAGAACAAATAAAAATTAGGGCATAAAATATTAAATATATACTAATATTGTTTGAGGAGATTTCGACATTAGGATTTGTGGTTAAGTTCTATTAAGACTTTAATATTAGAATTAGATTAATGGTGTAATTATAATTCTATATTAGACGTTAATATTATAATTAGACTAACGGTAAATTAACGGTATTTAACGGAAAAGTTAAATGGATAATCATATAATTAAGGATAAATTAGAAAAATTTAAAAAAAAATTAAAACATGAACAATTTGAACCATTCATTTGATTTAATAATTTGGCGGTCATTTTTCTACCCAATGTTAATAATTAAATAAATTCGTTGGTCAAATCCGCTAATATAATCCGCGCGCTAACTGCTGATTGTCAAACAAGGACATTGCAAGGTAGTTCTCACTTCAATTTGTTGTGTGATTTGAATACTCTCTTTGTCACAAAATCTCTCAAGTAGTTAATATGGTTGGCTTCATTAATTATATATTTTTTTAATTTTTTCATGGTATTAATAAAATACTTGGTAAATAAATATATAGCATTATTTTGTATTATAACTTTGATATTTAATTAGAAAAGATAATAAACAATGTAGTGAATATAATCAATTGATGAATTTGAATGTAAAAATTTTTACATTTGAGAAAAATAAAGACAATATAACTAATGAAAATATTTCTCTTAATTAATTTATTGATAATGAATAATTTTTTCACTGAATTAAGACATTGTAAGGATAATGTAACGAATATAATCAATTAATAAATTTGAATATAAAGAATTTTTATATTGTAGAAAAATAAAGACAATATAACTAATTCAATTATTTCTCTTATTTAATTTATTGATAATGAATAATTTTTTTTTTTAATAAAGGCATTGTGGACACATAATTCTAAATTAAATAAATGCATATCTATAATTTTTTGTTGTAGCTACTAAATTATTATTTATATAATTTAATAAGAGTAAAATAGAGTACGGATGAGGTTCGAACCTAAGACCTTTTTTTTTTTATTGAAATCAATGAGTAAGTTAACGGTGAACTAACGGCAATTCTTAAAATTTTAACGGAATTAGTAACGGTGTGTGGGTATCTTAGGAAATTTTAGTGTAAAATTTAAATCTTATCAATCTTTTAATCAATCTGAGCCATTCATTTGATTAAAATCTGTGACCGCCATTTTTTCTACCCATTATAGGCCTAACTCTCTTGGGCTCTTATTAGTATATATATAGTAGATATTATTTATTTATTTTGCATGTTAACATGCAATGAGTAAATAAATATAATATATATATATATATATATATATATATATATATATATATATATATATATATATATTTTACTTTAATTTGTTATTTTGTATGCAATGCATGAACCTACGAAGGTCCATATCTTATGAAAATATATAAGATTCAGTTATTATTTTTCATGCATGATATATCAGATAAGATATATCTTATGGAAGTTGAGTTTTTGAACTCCTATGACTTCCATGTAACTTCTCCAAAATTACTTTATTTGCATCTATAAATATTTGGAGAAATGTCCGAAAAAGAGATGCAAATAAACTTGCATAAGACTGAGATATTTCACAGTACTGCATTTCTATAGGAAATTTTTAAACAAAGCAACTTAAGAATTTCATCATCTTCTTGTATCCCATAATATTAAATCTTGAATCTTGTTGCTTTATATGATGGAGATTTAAAGCTTATAGGAAAGTAAGTACACGCCTGAAGATCTTGTTTCCTCACTTCCCCATCATCAAACACTCAATTTTTCTAACAATAGTTACATTGTAATGTGAATAAATGAATCATTGATATACATATTCATTTTTAGTATTATCAAATTGTCCAAAAAAAAAATTATTGTTACGTTTTATATTAAGTGTTAACTAGTTTATCGTTTTTAATAGCATTATTCTATATACTATATTCATAATATTTGTTTTATATGATCATAAATCTAAAATTTAATGTATATAAATGCTAAAATATATATACAACATCACATCTATTTTCATTTACTACTCTATAATAAATTCATAATATTCCTTCTATATATAGTCATAAAATGAAAGCTTTCATGTTCAGTTGAGTTACCATGATTTACATCCTCCCAAATGCTCTATCGGGTCGGGGTGTGAGGGACCCTTAGGATTGGGGTTCAGCCTTTATTGGAAGAATAAAAAGAAAGCTTAATTAACGTACATAAAATTACATTATATGTGTATCATGTTTAATAAGATTCCTAATGTACTATATATGTTCATAAACCTAACTTTAGTAGTGTACATAAACACTTAACAGATGTTATATCATATATATTTTTGGAAAAAGTTATTTAAGTTGAAAACTAATAATGTAGCAATATTATTTATTATTTATTAATTTTTGGTATGATATATGTCCTCAAAATAATTAATGTCTGGAGCAATACACCTTCACCTGCTCCAGCTAAAGAGTTCTCAAAAGAATTTTGGGAATCATATGCAGAAATCATATTTAGACAATGTGTTTATTCCGACATGTATTTTGAGACCATTCATCCCCCATTTTCCTATCGATTTAAAACGGGATATTGAAGTGTCCTACAGAGCATTCACGAATTGTTCATATCTTCAGAAAGGTTGTTAAAAATTCTTTTTACATTGATATAACCTTCTTTTCTCATTCTATAACAAATCAATAACACTAGTATTTTTCACCCGTGCATTGCATGGAATGAATTTTGTTATAATATTTTAAGAATATTTGTATCGATATAAAATTATATAAATTATAACATGGAATATTATATTGGTTTGATTGATTATGTTTTCTAATGTTATCCTTACTTGAATTCGAGCAAATAATTGCTCAATTACCCGTGCATCGCATATTTTTTTTTTTTTATATTTAGATGATAAAATTAAAGACTAAATTATAAACAATTCTAATATTTGAAAATATACATTTATTTGATTATAATATTAGTGCAAAAGTATCACTTAATTAATTGAATAAAAATATGACTCATTTGTCTGCAATTATCTTTAAAAAATTGATATATAATATGCTTTATATATATATAATTTTGAAAATATGTAATATTGATTTATATAATTATATTAATACTAAAATAAGAGTTAACACCATATGAGGTCCTCCGAGTATAATAGTTTTGCCATGTTTAGTCCTAAACTTTCAAATTGATCACTCGTGATCCCTCGACTTTCAAATTGTTACTATCCATGGTCCAAGTTACTCACCCAGAGTCTTTCAATTATTAAAATTTAACCAACCATTGTCCTTTTAAGAGGACCACAACTGGTTAAATTTCAAAAGTTGAACGACCATGAGTGGTTAATTTGGACCACGAATGGTAACATTTGAAGGTCGAAGGGCCATATATAGATGGTTAATTTTAAGGTTTAGGATTAAATGTGGCAAAACCACTATACTCGAATGATCTCAGAATGTGTTAACTCTTATTTATACTATTAAGACAAGTAAAATCTTCCTCTTCAACTTTCACGCCAAATTAATATGAATATTAATTAATTAGTAAAAAATTATTAAAGTTTAATTGGAAACAAAATTTTATACGGGAATTAACTAATATCTAATAACTTGTTGCCACAAATTAAAGTCAATATGTACTTAAAAATGGAAAGTGATTACCAAATTTTGATAATAATTAAACCATTATATAATTGTGAGAATAATGAAAACAAACTTTACTGAATAAATGAGAAAAGTCTTTGAAAATTCTGCATACTTTTATAAAGAAATTATAAGGAAATAATAATAATTTATAATAATTCCACCGCAATTCATATTGGTAAGATATAAAAGTTGTAGATTTTAATTAGAAAAAGAGATAAAGTATCATAAGAATTTGGTTCTATAAGAAAACTAAGAACTAATTTCAACCAATCGTTAATTTGCCCAAATTTAACAGTTTTAGAATAAGGAGAAAAAATTCGGGTGATATTTTGATCATTGTCTAAACTTAAAAAAATGCAATTTTCAATACTACACTGCACTTTTCAATACCATACCGTGAATTTTTGGCTACCGTGAATTTTTGGCTAGTCTAAAATGTAGTGCACTTAAGAACAACTTTTTAGAATTTATGATTTAAATTTTTTTTAGTATATTGTTTCTTATTTTAGTTTGCATTATGGGTTCATTTTTTTTTTTTTTTTTTTTTTTTTTTTTTTTTTTTTTTGCTTACGGTTTTATATTTATGTTTTAAGTTTAGGATTTAGTTTTTTAGTTTAGGTTTTAGGTTATCAAAACATGTACTCGATCTATACAGTCAAAAATTACACTATAGTATTAAAATTTGCATTTTTGAAGTTGGAGAAAATTATTACACACACACACAGTTTAAATGCGGAGAGGTCCTCCCATGCGGCAGTGCGGCGATTTTCAGAATACACCAACAGTGTTAACGAAAGGCACCAACAGTGTAAGGGAAACACACCACAATGAAATGTAAAAATATACCAAAAAATACACAACACACCTAAAAAAAAATACAACATATACCTCCCTAGCTACCACTAATGGTGTATTTCCAAACAGTGTGTAATGCGTTTAGTCATACCTAATGGTGTGTTGTTGGTAATGTGTACCTAATTTGTGTGTTTTTGTGTGGTTCATTTTCTGATGTTGATGGTGTATATCTTGCTAAACTATCAGGCCCGGCCCTCATGCTTGGAAGGGGCCACCAGACTATGCCATACCCTTTTATATATACTATAGATATGTATAATAATTTGATATAGCTTCATGTTCACAAAGTGGAAGTTAGTCCCTTTTATATATACTATAGATATGTATAATAATTTGATATAGCTTCATGTTCACAAAGTGGAAGTTAGTCAAGCTGGTAGGATTTGTAGGTTGTATGTCACAGATCCAGTGATCAAATTCCTTCTTGCACGTTTAATATTTAACACTCTCTACTACTCTCTACTACTCTTTAGAGATATTATTATATACTGTTACATTAAGGTTAAAAAAAAAAAATAGTTCTATATTAAACTTTTCCTCCGCTACTCTTTAGAGATACTAGTAATTCACCCGCGCGATGCACGGAAAAAAATGATATTATTATAAATATAAATAAAAAATAGAAAAAATAAAAATATTTTAAATTATTTAATATAATAATATTTTTGAGCTTCCATTGGTCAAGTATTTATTATATTTATAGAATACAAAATTACAATTAAAATTAAAATTAAAATTTTGTATGATTAATATAATCTCTAATTATGTACATATTCAAATAAACTTATAGAGAAAATTTACATAATTACATTGATTTATTCTTTGTTGGTCCCGATAGAATGAAGAGAGTCTAGAGGGGGGAGGGGAGGGGGGGGGGGGGGGTGAATAGACTCTTTTCGTGAAAAGCCCTAAACGTCACCTTTCGGTGTTTTGGCGCAGCGGATAAGATAGATTAGTTTTAAATACTTTGCACGAGTTTGCGTAAACAGAAAATCTTTCGGTAAAGGTGATAGAAGGGATGATATGAATGCAGAAAAGAAAAGCGTAAGTAAAGAGATAGAAGGGATGCGAGATTTTATAGTGGTTCGGCTAACGTTGCCTACTCCACTCTTCTTCCACAACTGATGGAAGGATTGCACTATCACTCTTCGTACAATTACACAAAGACTTTCTTGATCACTAAGCCGGACAGCCTTCGTAGGTTTTTCAACTCCTCGAGTTTACTCCGCCTCTATCAACTTCTTCTCCTGAGTTGAGGTTGGTAGAAAGTGATTTCTTGAGTTCTCCAACGATGAAGTCTTGGCTCTGAGATATGATGGCTTCAAACAAATGGCAAGACTTCCTTTGAGGTGTAAGAAAAAGAATCAACAATCTTCTTCAAGTAACTTAGCACCTCAATACTGGTTCACAAAAGCTTTTAATAAATTGTGAGCGTTTCAAGAGCTTTTGCAAGTAAGTAAGTCGAGTGAGAATGAACCAGCACCTTCTTAGTTGATGAAGGTGGGTTTATATAGGTGATGAAAATTCATCCGTTGGAGGGAGATGAGATTTTCGAACCTTTTAACCATTGGACAAGGACCGGGGAGCTTTAATGCATTAAATGCTCCATTAATGAGGTTGTACCATGTAGCCGTTGAAGGTATGGAAAGTATTAGGTTTTGTCCTCTATCTTCAGAAGATGGTACATCTTCATTTAATGCTCCTTGAAAAGTGTGTCCCCTAAGATGAGGTCCTTATTGTCTAGGATGTTGTCAAATCAGACAGGTAGAACATTCTTCTCGTTGTTGAAGAGAAGTAATGTTTGATAAGGATCGTCTTTAACAAAGACTGTCTTTTCGTGCTAGTTGACAACTCCTGCTTAACTCTCGTTGTAAACCTTCATGTCTCGTGTCTTCTTTCGTCTTAGATGCCCTAACATTTAATCATAACTCATTTTCGTGTGTTTGTCTAGCTTAACACGAATTACAGAGGAGTTATGGCAACTCTCGTCTAGGACGAAAGCAGCGATTGAAAAAGCTTATAGTTAGGGGTCTACTTTTCTACATTACATTGGTATCATCAAAATCCTAATACAATGTTCCTAACAATTTTCCCCTTTTTGATGATGCCAAAACCTATACTCTTCTTATAAGGCTGATAAAAGTTCCATAAGGATTTTTCTATTATAAAAATAGCCATACTTGAGAGTTTATAAGTCTTTTTCTAGATTAAAGCGTTAAAAAGAAAGATAAGGACAAATAACTCAGACAAGTGACACGAGATGTGTGACAATGAGAGTTTCATATATAAAGATGTGATCATTACAAAACTTTATGAAGAAAAACAGAACGAAAGTTAACTTACATTTCTAAGAGCTTTGATTTCTGTTGTTCAGCTTCCTTGGATTTTTGGTCATCCCTTTCCTTTTGTTACTTTAACATCCTGTTGAAGTCTATTTTCTCATTGATTTTTGCTCTGAAGACTTTAATAGGATTAGTCCTGACAAGCTCTTCATGTTCTCCTTTGATATTCAGGCCAGTGTAATTGTTATAGGCTTCCCGAATGTTGCTTCCTTCAACAATTCCAGACTTCCACCACGAGATCAGTTCAAACGAATTCATGCCTTCTTGGTAGCTCTTTCCTGATTCCTTGTGCATTTTGAAAGCTGCATTGTGAATGACATTCTGTGGGGAGTCTTTGGTTACACTAGAAAGGTCTTCAATGAGATTCCTGATCCTTTCTCTTTCCATTGCTTCATCTTCTCTTCTTTTTCTTTCTTCATCATGCTTCTTCCACAGTTCTTTGTTTACTCTTTTGATTCTCTCGTTTTGAGTGCTCATGTGATTTTGTCTTGTATAATTATCCTTTGTTTTCAACCAAGTAGGATTGTTGCAACCCTCAAAACGTTTGCCACTGCCTTCTTCATATGGAACGAAGTCCACAAAGTTTCCTATGCCATCCATAGTTACTTTGTTGTCTCTCATAAGTCTCTGCCTTAGTTTCGTCTGTTCTCTCTTTGGCAGACCTGTGAAGATGTACTTGGCTTCAGAACCAAATGATTGTCGAGGCTTAATTGGATTGGAGGATTGGTATCGACCATGATATCTTTGCTTCGAGGAATGGTAACCACGAGACCTAGAAGGTGGATGAGATGGATTCGTGTTCCTTCGGCCAGAGTCTCTTGGTGTCCGAGAGGGGGAGTGCCTTGCTTCTGGAGTTTGATCTTTCGTGTTGTCTCTCGGCTGATCATCATCCTTATCTTTATCGTCATTTCTCTTTTCCCCCCTTTTGGCATCATCAGCACAAGAAGTAGGAGGAATAGAGGAAACCTTACTTATCACATTCAAGATATCCTGGGCATATCCGAGAATTTGAAGTGCATATTCTCCCAGTTGGTACGAGTTGTCTTGATATGTGTCAATCTTTGTGCAAGCCAAATCAATACGTTCTTTGAGACCAAAATGAGAATGTTAGATCTCGTGTTGTTGCCGTGCAACTTTGTTCAAGGCAGATTCAAGATCGTGGAGCTTCTTTGCCATTCTCTCAAGGATCTTGTGATCTGTTTGGCTTTGTTGTTGCGGTTGAGTCTGTTCTTGAGGTGGAGGCTGAGGTAGAGATTGTGCAGCTATCAAAGAATCAACCTTCTTGCACAAGTCATCCAAAACTTTCGTGTCCTTTTCCCGTAGAGCCAGATATTGCATATGGATGGTTTCGGCTGAATGGACAGTTTCCCTCATAAGGTTCATGATGGTCCGTGGGGACTCTGCAGCAGATTCTTCTTCAATGTTTGTTGGCGTTGTGTCCATATGTTCTTCTTGAAGTGGTGCATCCCTTTTTCCACCACTTGTTGAGCTAAGATGAATTGGTGAGGCTTCCATTTTGCCCTCACGCACTTTTGCTTTCTCTTGCATGATCGGAGTCTCGTCCATGGGTTGAATATGTGGAACGATGGCACGAGACAGATCTTCTGGATGGTTAGTTGAATCTTCTTCCGAGTCACCACTGTCAGAGGGTAGTTTTCTTAAGGGGGATCATTGAGGATAGGTGTCATAGTCAGGACCGATCAAGATTGTATGATTGTCTTCGGGGTCGGCTTCTTGAGCACCTTCATAACCCAACTGATCATCATTATCATCATCGTCATCATCATCATTCTCATCATCAGCATCGTCAACAACATCATCATTATCATCTTCTTCTTCATCACTTTCGTCTTCTTCAATCTCTCGTCCAAGCTCATCCTTCGTGCCACTGACATTGCAATTCGGATCATTTTGGTGTTCCTTTTCTAATGTGGTCTTGATCTTTGATAGCAACATGGCATATCTAAGTTGCTTCATTTCTTCTTCAAAAACTGGATCTAAGGGTGGCTTGTTGAGTTCGATGCAGATTGGAGCTTTATCCTTCCCGAGAGTGCGATTTGTCATCTTGTAAGAGAAGACTCGATTGATTTCTTCAATTCGAAGAGCTTTGGAAACATCATCAGTGCCAATCCACTCAAGTGCAAAGATTTCTTCATCCTGCATTGCTTCAAATGTTTCAAGAAACGTCCTTAGGGGAGCAATGCGCCACTGTTGCCACTGCAGGACTCGTTTGTAATCCCCTTCAATGGATTCTCTAAGCAACTGATCTAGTGAAGGTTGAGGAACTTTTACTTCTGGAGCTGGGGCTGATGGTTTCGGGATGTCCGGAGGTTGTACCTGCACAACTGCTGTCTCGTCTACCAACATAGGTTCTTGTGTCAGAATTACCTGCTCTGTATTGGTGGGTTCTTGTGGCAGACAAGGCAAAGCGATCAAAGCATCAGTTGCCTCTATCGTCTTTTCTGGTGACCCAGGTTCTTGTGGAAGACTTAAGCAACTGGCCTCCATATCTACATTAACAGGTTCTTGTGTCAACTCACAAAGGAGTTGATCTGCCAAAGTAGGTTCTTGTGGATGGTGGTCTTGAAGAGAACCGAGATCAGTTTCGGGTTCTTGAGCATTAGAGATTCTTTCTGGAAGAATGACTTTCGGTTGAGCTTCCCCCTGAGAGAGAGCTTTTTTCGTGACTTCTTCCCCCTGTGGAGATGCTTCTCTCGTGTCAACTTCTTTCGGTGTAAGACTTTTCGCATGGGAAGATTTTGTTTTGACAGGAGATCGAAAGTGACTCTTTTTGCCAAGTCTTGTGAGAATCAGATTGTCTTCGTCTTCAGATGAATCTTTGACAATGATTGTTTCTGGTAGAGGAGAAGGTGAAGTAGGATCTTTCGCCTCTTGCGGAGATTTCGGAGGAACTGGAACAGATGGAGTAGCTTCTGTCTTCATTGCCTTACTCCGAGAGGAGTGTTTTTCTCGCTTTTGTCGTTTCGGCTTGGGTTGATCGTCCTCCGAAACCTTAGGGGTTCTTGACTTCCTCTTGGTTTTCACTTGCTCAATAGGAATACCCAATTCTAATGCCTTCTGTTTGTCGTACCCTGATGGTTTCTGTTTCATGTGACATGCTTTCTGGCCAGGCCGAATTCCTGGGCGCAAAATAACTCCTTTTGTTGCAAGAAGATGGCTTATCACAAAGCCGTACCCTAACTTCTTTGCAATGTCTCCTGGACTCTTCCGATGAAAAGTGATGGTGTGAGCAATATTGTTGAATATGATCTTTGACCAATTGACTTTAAATCCATTCAAGAAAGCATGCAGCATTTTCAACTTCTCCTTCGTCACATCATCAGTCCCCGAGGTCTTGTGATCGACAAGTTTATTGAAGATATCAACAGTGAACTCATAATCTAGTATGAACCATTTCTTCTTTAAAGGCCAAGTGATTTCTGCCTTGGAGGGGGCGTGGTTGTTCTTGATAGATTCGTAGAAGTCCTCTGGGTCGAGATGATAATAGATAATGTCAGAATTGTAAGACTCATCTCTCTGTGGAAACCCATATGTTGATCGAACGTCCTCCGAGGTAAAGACCACATGATGATTATTGACTCTGGAGGTAATGGTCAGATAATCAGAGGATATTGAGGCATTCATATAGAACTGAGTTACGTCAACTGGATGCCATATAGTATAAAGATGTGTGATGAAGCCATATAATCCTGTTTCTGTGAGGAGATGTATGATGTTTTCTCCAAATCTTCTATCCAGGATATACTCAAGGAAACCATGCGCGTCTCACATACTGCCGCCGACGATGAATGGTACTCTGGATTCAATGAACCTTAGATCTTCTGTTGGAAAGCTTGGGATTTCCAGAGTGGAAGGTGTTTCTGGTTCTTTATCAGTTGGTGAAGTTTGTGGATATTCCGCCATAGTTGAGAATTTGAGATAGACAGAGGATTATGAGGAATTAGAGAGAGAGAGTTGTGTAAGAGGTGATGCTTGAAGAGAAGAAGGTTTAAGTAGGGTTTTAGCAAGCACCGGGTAACCGGTTATGGATGGCCCATTTACCAATGGATCACTTGAATTTCAAAAGAACTACCGGTTCCTCTTCTCCAATATGGTAACTGATCAACATGGGAGAGTGATAAGATTGTGTGCAGATCAGAAAACGATCATTCCATCATTAAATGAAGAGAGAGAAAAGCACTTGAGTGCTTATGGGTGCATTAAATGCACGTCTCAATCTGTGTCAGACAGAGTGGGATAGTGGACCATTTTTCTCGGCCACATGATCCTCATTATGATTCATCTAAACGGTTTGGATTGGAAGTTAATAAAGAACCGTCTTAGACACGATTCCAAACCCGAAGATAGATAATCCTATTATAACATAAGATTTGTGAGACAAATAAAGTCAAATAGATCCTTCTTACAACAACAAGGGTACATCACCCGAGAGATTTATTACACATAACATACGTAAAAACGATTACAATCTCTCGTGTATTAGCAGGCAGAGCCAGCTTTTACTCGATATTGCCCTTCTTCTTTCGTGCATGCTCAAGGTACTCCCTTTTTCGGAATCTCATGAGCAAAAACTTCAGCAATGAGAGTTTCATGATCAGCTCCCAGTGTTTCTCTAGAAAGACCTCGTCTTTCCATGTTGTCTAGTTCAGCCAGAACTTTGGCTTTAGGCATAAGCATACAGTGCACGATACTTCTCTTCATGTTTCAGAAGGGGTGTGAGTTGAACAAGAGAGTAGAACTCTGAGATTTCTGGTTCCTTCCCAGATGGTGAACCTTTCTCAATTGAGTTTCCAAGATACATGTTGAGACATTTTTTTCGGCCTCAGATAAGCTCTCGGATGTGAGGGCTTTTTCTTTCCCTTTATCCATGAGTTTTAAGAGACGAGATAAGTGAGTCCATAGAGGATTGAGAGGGTCCATTAAATAGAGAGTAGAGCCTCTCAAAAGATGTGCCCGAATGACTTGACCAAGGCACGCCTTAGGGAAAATATTCTTTTCCAAGAGAGTTGTCCTTGATTCAAGATTTTAGACAGATGATAAATAAGACACATAAAGTCTCGTTCAAAATGGAAACCAGAGCCAACAAGATTTCATTATTCATAGAGCCGAGAGAAGAAAGTACATAAGATAAGATACAACAGATAAAGGATCAATTTTTCTTCCTCTCGTTTTTCTTGACTCCAGATGACTCAGATTTTCCCTTCTTCAGATTTCCCAACATCTGCTTGTACCACTTCCCGGTTCGTGGATAGTTGGAATCCAGATGAGGATTCAGGGTTCTTCCTCCTTATCATATTTCTCCTCTAAATCCTCTTGAGCCAGAAAAGCCATGTAATCTCGATCAACCCACTTGCTGGGATCATCTAGGATGACCTGAGCAGGGATCTTTTGAGGGTCTTTCCTCACTTTCAGATTTTTCAACAATGAAACCAGCCATCTCATCATATTGAAGAGATGAGTCTGAGTCAGAGAGGAGGTCCACAAGAGCTTGTGGGACTGTTACCAGGGTAAAGATCACCCTGTTCTTCCCTGATACGCCTTGCAACCTCTCTTATCTTGTGAGAGTCACCTCTAGTGAAAAGGTTTCTTTGGAGCCATAGGTGAAGAAAAGAAGGATGAATATAAAGTGAAGAATTCACTTCCTTTTATAGCGAGAGATCAATATAGCTCATGTGTCTGTTACACATTAATTTCAACGTCACAATTAATGCTCATAAATGTATTCAAGAGTTATCAATTCCAAGCAAGACTTTGACTGTTAACTTGTTTCTTTATGACACTCCAACTTCAATGAACTTAAAAGTCATAAAACGCATGATAATCTATGGTCCCCTTTTTGACCAGATTACGTATGAGCGATGAGATTTCCTGTTACTTTGGACAAGAAACAAACAAAGTTAAGCATAGTCAAGAGGTATATTCATTCTAAGACCTAAGTACGAAATGGATAGCATCTTTATTAGATCACAAAGGATAGAGAAGAGGATTCCAGGTCACGAAAGTACAGCATACAACAACTTAGAGAAAGCGATAAGACACGTGAAGTTCCAGACGAGTCATCTCTTCGGTCACATCAGTCAGATTTGCCTTCTTTGCATATTCATCCAACTCCTCAAGTGAGAGAGTGGGTTCGGGTGACTGAGTTGAGGACCGAGAGTGAACCATAGTGAAGTCTTCATAAGATTGATCACTAGGTTGAGGAACTTCATATGGTGTTTGCTTATTAGAGCTTTTCATCATCAGAATTCTCTCTTTAGCAAGCCGTGTGGCTTGTTCCATGCAGTATGCCTTCTTAGCCCTGGACTCATTGACCAATTTGTCAAGAGTTTCCTTCTCTTTTGGTGCTGTGTTAGGCATGGAGTATGTTACGATGACCCTTTCCCCATCTTCTTCCAGCCTAATGATGGTGGCATTTGGTAACTTACTTGCTTCTCGCAAGTGATGCTTTAGGCGTGTAGCTCTTTTCTCAGCTTCATCGATCTTTCCTTTCCCTTTGTCCATTCCTGTAAACCTTTTCCTTTTCTAAGGTTTTTGAGAATGAGTAAAGCTCATGAAATAGGAAAGTAATATATAGGCAAAATATATCGTGCGAATCTTAACAAAATCTTTTAGATACTGACATCATTTTGAAAAGATAACGAAAGATAGAGTCATAAATTAAAAGATCATGAACATAATAACATCACAACTTGTCACCGTGGCCTAACAATGTTATTCAGGCTTTCTTTTTCTTGCTGCTTGCGGTGGACTTGAGAGGGGATGCTATCTTAGTAGGAGTGCTTGAGGGTGAGTAGTCAAAGCTATCACTTAGTTCCAGCACACTGTCTTCCTTGACATATCCAATAGGGTTGCCAACTGAGTGGAACGATTCTCTTGACTCATTATCGGTTGTGTCACGAAGAAGGTTTTGTATGAGTTGAGCGCGTTCAAGAAACTGATTAACCTCTTGCTCAGTCACTAGTGGTTCACTAAGAATTTCACTCTTTCACTCTTGTGCCTCCGTGATGGTTCTTTCGCTTCCCGTACTCATACCTGCACATGCAAAAACACACACTAGAGTTTTTGTTAGATATGAAATTTTATCCTCATAGTGTATCTCATTTATAAAGATCCTTGCGTGTGAGGATGGATCAAATCTTTTGATTTTCGAGAGTAAGAATCTTGGCAGATTTGATTCTCTTGGCTTTATGTCATTTCAATAATTCCGAGTTCATGCCTTAGAGAGGAGAATCGTGCTTCACTCAAGGGTTTCGTGAGTATATCTGCAAGTTGATCATCAGTATTAACATACTCAAGAGATATGTCTTTCTTCTCGACATGATCACGAATGAAGTGATACTTAATGTCAATATGCTTAGTTCGAGAGTGTAGCACAGGATTATGCGTAATGGCGATTGCACTCGTGTTATCGCATTTTATGCTCACTTCTCGTGCATTTATGCCATAATCTCTCAACTGATGTCTCATTCACAAAATTTGAGCACAACAGCTTCCGGCTGCTATGTATTCGGCTTCAGCCGTACTTGTAGCAATAGAGTGTTGTTTCTTGCTAAACCAAGACACAATTCGTCCTCCTAGGAACTGGCAGGTTCCTGATGTACTTTTTCGATCAATTCGACACCCTGCGAAATCAGCATCTGAATATCCAACTAGATCAAATGATCCTTCTTTCGGATACCAGAGACCGACACTTTGCGTTCCCTTAAGATATCTTAATATCTTTTTAGTTGCACTTAGGTGACTTTCTTTCGGCTTGGCTTGAAATCGTGCACATACACCAACAGCAAACGAAATGTCAGGTCTGCTTGCTGTTAGGTATAAAAGAGAACCAATAATGCCTCGAAAGTTTGTCTGATCAACATCCTTTCCTTCATTATCAACATCCATTCTGAGGGATGTGCTCATTGGAATTTTCACCAAACTTTTTCCATCAATGCCAAATTTTCGGATTAAATCCTTGGTATATTTGGCTTGATTTATGAATATTCCATCTGGGCATTGTTTAACTTGCAGACCCAGAAAGTAGTTTAGTTCACCCATCATACTCATCTCAAATTTGCCTTTCATAAGGTTGGAAAACTTTTCACACAAAATTGGATTCGTGCTACCAAAGATAATGTCATCAACATAGATTTGAACTAGTAGAATATGAACATTATTTTTTATGCGAAAGAGTGTTTTATCAACTACTCCTTTCGTGAAACCGCAGTTGATGAGAAAGTATGAAAGAGTATCATACCAGGCTCGTGGAGCTTGCTTTAAGCCATAAAGAGCCTTTTTGAGATGATAGACCTTTTCAAGCTCATTATTGATTGCAAAACCAGGTGGTTGTTCAACATAGACTTCTTCTTCAAGAAGTCCATTTAAGAAAGCACTTTTGACATCCATTTGATAGACTTTGAAGTTCTTATTGGCTGCAAAAGCTAGAAATATGCGAATAGCTTCCAATCTAGCTACAGGGGCGAAGGTTTCATCAAAATCAATGCCTTCTTCTTGGCAATACCCCTTAGCAACAAGACGAGCTTTGTTCCTAACAATGAGCCCATCTTCACTCATTTTGTTTATAAACACCCATTTAGTTCCAATGACATTCTGATGAGATGGTCTTGGAACAAGTTCCCATACTTTATTTCGTTCAAATTGATGGAGCTCTTCTTGCATGGCTATTACCCAGTCAGGGTCTTTTAGGGCTTCTTCTATGGTTTTTGGTTCCATTTGTGATAGGAAGCATGCCATCATACTTTCGTGCAAGGAGGCTCTTGTTCTCATGCCTTCTTGGACATTTCCAATGACCTGATCTGATGGATGATCTTTTAACCATCGAAGATCTGGTTCAAAAGCATCTTGTTGATTTTGAGCATCCATTTCAGGAATATGTGGTAGATCAATGTATATCATTGGTTCAGATGTTGTGGTGCTTGTAGGATCATTCTGTTGAATTACCACCTTTTCTTGGGACACAGGTTCGGGTTCTGAAACCTTTAGCTGATATTTCGTGTAGGACGAAAGTATGTCTTCTTCGTCTGAGATATCTTCGTCTACAGGTTGCTGAGGATTTTGACTTGACTTGATTGAAGATTTACATCCAGATGGGTTCTTCTCAGATTGTTCATCAAACTTGACATGAATGGATTCCTCAATTACCATTGTTCGCTTGTTTAGAACTCTGAATGCTTTGCTTACAGAGGAGTATCCCATGAATAGCCCTTCATCAGCTCTTTCGTCAAAAGCTCTTAGATGATTCTTTCCGTTGTTATGTATGAAGCACCTGCAACCAAAGACATGAAAATAACCAATACTAGGAGTTTTACCTTTCCATAGCTCATATGGTGTCTTGTTGTGGGATTTGTTTATCAGGGATCTATTTTGCGTATAGCATGATGTGTTTATGGCTTCGGCCCAAAATCTCTTAGGTAGTCCTGAGTGAGAGATCATCGTTCGTGCAGCTTCTTTCAAGGTTCTGTTCCTTCTTTCGGCTACTCCGTTTTGCTGAGGAGTTCGTGCTGCCGAGAGTTGATGGGAAATTCCATTTTGTGCACAGAATTCCTTTATGACTTTGTTGACAAATTCCGTTCCTTGATCTAATCTTATTCGAATTATTTTGACCTCCTTTTCCGTTTGAAGTTGTCTCAAGAGATTTGGAAGAGCTGTTTCTGTTTCATTCTTCTTCTTCAAGAAAAGCACCCATGTATATCTTGTGTAGTCATCTACTATAACAAGAGTATACTTTCTTCCACTCAAACTTGCTGGATCTACTGGTCCGAAGAGATACATATGTAGGAGGCTTAGAGAACGGGAATTTGCATCTGTATCTTTTGACTTAAACGATGACTTGAATTGCTTCCCTTTTTGACATGCCTCACATATTTTATCTTTCGTGTAAGATACTTCGGGTAGCCCTCTTACGAGATTTCTTTTGGCAAGCTTGTTTATCGTCTTCAAGTTCAGATGACTTAGTTTGTTGTGCCATTCTTGGTTGAGATCTACATTACTTTTTGCTACAAGACAGACGTTAGCATTAGAAGAATTTAAAGATAATACATACATATTCTTCTTTCGTTGACCCGTTAAAGTTGTCTTGCTATCCTTCGTGTTCACGATTTTGCATTTTTCTTTGAGGAATTCTACTTTGTATCCTTTGTCACAAAATTGACTTGTGCTTAGGAGATTGAATTTCAGTCCTTCAACATAAGAGACATCTTGTATTGTTATTCCCTTCTTGATGATGTCCCCTTTTCCACGAGTTTTGCCGCTATTTTCTCCTCCAAAGATAACTTTGGGTCCATCTATTTCCTTAAAGTTGCTCAACATTGTTTTATCAGCAGTCATATGTCTTGAGCATCCACTATCAATATACCATATGCCCTGTTTTTCCTGCATCAAAGATTATGTGTTTTTAGGTACCCATTTAGTTTCGAGTCCTTGGGGGTTAGCAGTCAACTTTGGAACCCACATCAACCTAGAGTATCCACGACTCATCCTCGGTCCTTTATATCCATTAGATGTACGATAATCATAATGTATGCTGGCAAAGACTTTAGCATTATATTTCTTACGTTGATCTTCCTGAGGAAGATTTTCATAATGCTTGAGATGATTGGTTTGTTTACGCAGATGAACCTTTTCAAATACTGCTCTAGGGAGAGGTTCTGGGTAATCAAACCAATCTTCTTCTGATGGCCCAGTCCATCCATTGCCATACCCAGATCTTTTGAAGGATCTTTCGGGTTGTCTGATTCGTCCGTTCGGACGATATTGCCTCTGGTTAACATTCGTCTTTTTATTGGATTGAGTGTTCCAGTTAGGCTAACCCTTTTTATGGTGTAGATTCTGTCTATTGCCATTTGGTCCATTCCTTTTGACATAGATTTGTCTAGGATTGCCATTACCAGATTTCTTCTTTCCAGATTCCACAATTCGTTGTACAGCCGTACCTTTCGGTTGGCTTGTTGATTGTGGTGTTTCGACATTGTTAACTACCATCATAGGCTCAGACACTTGGGTGGGTCATTGAACAAATGCGGCCTCGAAGCTTTCGTGTGAATATGCATTCGTGGATTTGTTCAATTCGACTTGTGAAGAGGAGCTGGGGTTAAAACCAATTCCAGTTCTTTCCCTGGGCAATCTGGATTCATTCATCATTCTATCCATTAGGTTGGATGAATTATTGAATTTATCCAAGACTTCAAGCAGTTCTTGCTCTCTCTTCTCTTTTGTTGTGCATTGCTCCTTTAGAGCGAGAACATCTTTCTCAAGCTGCTCCTTAGCAATGACCAACACATTGTTCTCAATACGAACTTGCTTTAGTTCATTGTAGCTAAGCATGAGCCGAGAGTTCTCCTCCTTGAGTTTGGAGTAAGTGCTATTTATCACATTGAACCTCCTCATCATTTCAGTGACAGATTCATTGGAGGTAAGACTTCCCATAGAACTTGACTCAGCTGAATAACAAAAAGATGAATGAGAGTTTACCTCGTCTTCATCTGCCATGAGGCACAGTTCGTCTGACTCTTGACTGAATAAGCACAACAGTCCTTTCTCTTCATCAGTGTTTTCATCTTCTGAGCTGGAGCTTGAGGAACTACTTTCGGTTGCGACTGTGTCAGAAGTTTCGTTTACTACCAATGCCTTCCTTCTTCCTTCCTTTCTGAAGTTTGATGTTTCAGGCTTGTCGCTCCTTTTATATCTTTCTCCGGTCTCTTTTGAGGGACTTGTGGTAGCATTGTCATCTTGATGTTTGCTTACTATGCGACGAGGACAGTTCGCCTTGAAGTGTCCTGGCTTTCGGCAATTATAGCACAATAGCTGAGAGTCCATGGTTTCGGTTTTTGAGGTTTGAGGAAAGTTCTCGTGCTTCTTTCGGTGGCCCGATCATTGTGGGTCTTGAAAGTTGTTCTTTCTCATGAACCTTTTCATTTTCCTGACAAATAGTGCATATTGTTCATCAGATAAAAAATCACAAGAGTTAGATTTCGACCTGTTGGATGTTGATGCTGATTGATTTGCCACGAGAGCAATGTTTCTTGTTTCTGAATCTTCGGCATCTTTCGGTTCATGTTCGAACTCATAGTCTTTGAGATCACTGAAAATTTTGGCCGTGCTTGTTGTTTTCATATCTCGACTATCCCTCATTGCGATAACCTTCATTTCCCATGATTTTGGTAGTCCACGAAGGATCTTCAGATTCATTTCCTTCTCAGTGAGTTATTTTCCAAGGTCTGATAAATCGCCCATCAGTCTGGTGAATCTGAGTTCCATATCCATGATTGATTCATTTGGCAGCATTTTGAAATCTTCAAATTTCTTCATAGCCATTGTCAGCTTGTTGTCCTTTTCTTGCTCATCTCCTTCTCCCAAACTCATTAGGACATTTCATACTTCTATGGCATTTTTACACTTTCGGACTCTAGGAAACAAGGAATCATCCAGAGAGTTGTAGAGTATATTTCTTGCTATATTGTCCAGATTTGCTCTTATTCTCTCGTCCGTGGAGTACTGGTCTTTCGGCTTTGGTATCATCTGTTCAGCTCCTGCTCCTTGTGCGGCTGCTTGTGCAATCGCCATCATGACAATGATTGGTCCGATTGTTATGACGTCCCACATTTCATCATGAATAGAACATAGGAGAGCCTGCATTCTCAACTTCCAGTCATCAAATTTAGCAAGACTAAATGCAAGTTGCTTGGAGCGATGAGCATGTTCCTTTTCCATTTTTGAGTAAAAAGCGTGCAAAGAAAATATGCAAGATTTTCAAGAGATTTTTGAAAAGGGATCTACCAGGCAGTAAATGCAAAGCCTTTACCGATCAAGGTATGGGCTCTGATACCACTTATTGGTCCCGATAGAATGTAAAGAGAGTCTAGAGGGGGGGGGGGGGAGGGTGAATAGACTCTTTTCGTGAAAAGCCCTAAACGTCACCTTCCGGTGTTTTAGCGCAGCGGATAAGATAGATTTGTTTTAAATACTTTGCACGAGTTTGCGTAATTAGAAAAATTTTCGGTAACGGTGATAGAAGGAATGATATGAATGCAGAAAGGAAAAGTGTAAGTAAAGAGATAGAAAGGACACGAGATTTTATAGTGGTTCGGCTAACGTTGCCTACTCCACTCTTCTTCCACAACTGATGGAAGGATTGCACTATCACTCTTAGTACAATTACACAAAGACTTCCTTGATCACTAAGCTGGACAGCCTTCGTAGGTCTTTCAACTCCTCGAGTTTACTCCGCCTCTATCAACTTCTTCTCCTGAGTTGAGGTTGGTAGAAAGTGATTTCTTGAATTCTCCAACAATGAAGTCTTGGCTCTGAGATATGATTGCTTCAAACAAATGGCAAGACTTCCTTTGAGGTGTAAGAGAAAGATCAATAATCTTCTTCAAGTAACTTAGCACCTCAATACTGGTTCACAAAAGCTTTTATAAATGGTGAGCGTTTCAAGAGCTTTTGCAAGTAAGTAAGTCGAGTGAGAATGAACCAGCACCTTCTTAGTTGATGAAGGTGGGTTTATATAGGTGATGAAAATTCATCCGTTGGAGGGAGATGAGATTTTCGAACCTTTTAACCATTGGACAAGGACCGGGGAGCTTCATGCATTAAATGCTCCATTAATGAGGTTGTACCATGTAGCCGTTGAAGGTATGGAAAGCATTAGGTTTTGTCCTTTATCTTCAGAAGATGGTACATCTTCATTTAATGCTCCTTGAAAAGTGTGTCCCTTAAGATGAGGTCCTTATTGTCCTATGATGTTGTCAAATCAGACAGGTAGAACATTCTTCTCGTTGTTGAAGAGAAGTAATGTTTGATAAGGATCGTCTTTAACAAACACTGTCTTTTCGTGCTAGTTGACAACTCCTGCTTAACTCTCGTTGTAATTCTTCATGTCTCGTGTCTTCTTTCGTCTTGGAGACCCTAACATCTAGTCATAACTCATTTTCGTGTGTTTGTCTAGCTTAACACGAATTACAGAGGAGTTATGGCAACTCTCGTCTAGGACGAAAGCAGCGATTGAAAAAGCTAATAGTTAGGGGTCTACTTTTCTACATTACATTGGTATCATCAAAATCCTAATACAATGTTCCTAACAAAGCCAAAATTGGGGCTTTGAGTTGTTGCATTTTGAAATCTTAATTAAATCCAAAAGAGACGGAAACATGACTACTAGCTTAGGGGTATCAAATCTAAGAATGTGAAGATAATATTCCAACAATCCAATGAGAATATGGACGGTGGTCAAATTTGTAATTGATGAAGAAAATAGGAGAATGTGAAGAAAAACATTTTTGGTTGACAAATATAAGGTAGGAGAGTACAGGGACAACTCTAACTAATTTGGTTAATCAATTGTCTTGGTAATCATATTATTTTATATTTTACTTTTCATGAGAACTATTTGTTGATATTTTTGGTTTGAAAGTTGGTTTACCGCTTTATAGTCCTTTGCCGGCAAAAGTTACAAGCAAGGTTGCAAAAAATGTTAGGCGTCACCTAGGCGCCAAGGGGGCGCCTAGCGCCTAGGGCCCCAATTTATTTATTTATTTTTTAATTTTTAAAATTTTTTTTTTAAAATTTTAAAATTAAAAATTGTGAAATTCACTAATAAAACATAAGGTTCCTCTAGTTTTTTCTTACAAATTATTTATATAAGTGGTTGTAAAATCGTTTTGAATATTGTTAAAACCATCTAAATACATAAAAAAATTAAAATTAAGAACAAAAGAAGCATTTTTTGGAGAAATTAGAAGACCAAACCGCCTTTGGCTGTTTGCGGTGTATAGATCTCGAAAAAATACGCGATTTGAAAAAAATTGTCCAAAACGGACAATAGAGTCAAATGTTATGCCTTACCGAACTTTCTACACTTTTCAACCAAAAAAAAAAAAAAAAAAAAAAAAAAAAACGCCGGTTCGCCGGCCGGTTAGGCGCCCGGTTCGGCCGATTAATCGCCGCCTAGCCGCCCGGCCGCGGAGGAGGCCGATTCCGGCCGAATCGTCCGCGGCCGGCTGGACGCGATTTTTGCAACATTGGTTACAAGGCAAACTTAACTTAGAGCAAATATTTGAGTATTAATTGCTAACTTTCCTATTAATCAAAGGTAGAGTCAAAAAGACAAATTTATCCTCACAAGTATCACATGTGACAATACTTATTCTCAAATTATAGCACGTTTTGGTATTATATAACTTGTGTAACTCATCACCTATGTTCACAATTTGGTCCAGAATTACAGAAAGTTCTTGTTCAGGAACTGGGAGCTTCATGTTAAGCACATTTTTCGTGAACCTTAACTCTTATAGTCTTGTGCAATTCACGCATAAAAGGTAAATCGCACTAGAAAGATCTTGTGCAACAAGCTCGATTGAGAGGTGCTGACAAGAATCAAACTTGTAACTATCAAAGTATATACACATAATGCCAATTACTATGCAGTGTGATGACACATCTATTACCATTCTAAATGGTGGTATACAAATCATGTTCAATTCACTCGATCAATTGGGTTGTTTTTATTCTTAATTGTATGGAGTTTGGCTAGCTACCATTCTAACAAAGAAGAAAAATACAATTTTGAATGATGATAAAAGGTATTATGGAATTTTCCACCAATTCAAATATGATTTTAATTAATAATTTTTCAAAAGCTAGCTAAGCTTGAGAGATTTTAAACAATTGCAATTCAACTCAATTGGAGCATTCCCTTTTTACCCTTTTTATTCCTTTTGTTGACTTTTTAGTACTTATATTTTTTAATAATCAGTTTAAATATTATTATTATTATTATTATTATTATTATTATTATTATTATTATTATTATTATATATTTTAAAAATGAATTGAAATAATTATGTAAATATTAAAAATATTAATAATAAATTACAAATATGCTGTCCCACGTTTGAAAATAAAAAATGAATTGCATGGTCTAACATCCAATATCATATAATGTAGGGATACACACCGTCCATTTATTAATATTCAAATATTAATAATAATTCAAATTGTAAATTAATTAACTTACCCATCACGAATTAAAAGTTTTAAAATTCTTGTATTAAAAAGTACTATTTTTAGTACTATTGACCCTATTACTTAAAAAAAAAAAAAAAAAAAAAACAAATTCTATTTTCTATTTTTAAATTTATTAATAATGTTTATCGCACAGAAACTCTTTATATTTATTAATTATTGGTTAGTTAAGTCCATCAGTTGCCGCAACTTGAGTACACAAAATAATTTTATTAAATAATCAAATAGAAAAAAAAATCAATTAAGAAAAATATTTATATCACAAAAGAAATATATAAGTTGCTGATATTTGAAAAACTTGAAAATGGAAAGCTCCAAACTAGTTTTAACTGCGGTAATCGAAAAGTTAAAGATGTCTAAAGATGAGTGTATTAAAAAAAATGTGAATGTTACAGTTTATAAAAGCTTAATTATAAGTTTGAGGTATCTAGTGGCTACGAGGTTGGATATTTCTTATGGAGTTGGAATACTTAACAGATTCATAGAGGAACCAAAAGAATCGCATTGGGTTGCAGAAAAGTGAATTCTGAAATATGTCAAAGATATGAATAATGATGAAATTTTTACTTTACTAACGAAATTGTACGTGAAACTTGTTGGATATATAAATAGTGATTGAACTGGAGATATTAAGACCAGAAAAAGTACATTGAAAGTTTTGTTAAAGTGGTGATGGAATGGGGTGTGTGTGAGAGGGTATCCTCACACTGGATATCATCTCAAAGAGTGGACCGGGAGGGTGTTGAATAGTAAGTGATTAACCAAAACATTGTAGAGTGTTTGGAAGCTAGTTTGAGAGTGAATTGCAAGATATGAAGGAACAACTATGTGCAAAATGCAATTAAAGCAATTGACCAAGAAAATTAACATGCAACAGTAAAATTAAGGACTTGAACTACGCCATTTAAGTGTAGATGATATATTTTATCATTCGTTAAAGCTCATGTAATGCATTGACAATGGAACTAGGGAGATGCTACTAGGTGCCAACGCCACTCTCGTAGTCGTTGGACTCTCAATTAGATTCAAGTTCCACTCTCATAATGACTCAAGGCCATTAAAGCATTTTATCAATCATGTGGTATTCGCATCTCCTTCCAACTCAGTTCCCTTTTCTCAAAGGTGAGTTGGATTAGTGAGTGGTATGCCTATGGTATTTGTTGTATTCTCATAGTGACAACACCTTGTTCATGTTCCTTTTGCATAATTTTGCCACAACCATACATGAGTCCATACAAGCCACCAAGCTCACAACTAAAGTCATCATCAAGTCATTACATTAGCTCATAACTCAATTCAATCACATAGCATCAATCACTAAAGATGACTTAAATCCAATCCCAAATTAAATCTAGTTATTCATGTTAGGAATGTAATTCGGAGCATCAATTGAAAAAAGAGACATAAAAATCACAATTAGAAAAAAGAAAATGCAAACAAAGCATAAAGTACATTATTCTAACTCATGAAATACATTATCTTATCTCAGAAATTTTATTATTCTAACACATAAAGTACATTATACATTATTCTAACTCAAAAAATACGTTATTCTAACACATAAAGTAAATTATTCTAACTCATAAAATACATTATCTTACCCTAGAAATTTCACTATTCTAACACATATAAAGTACATTATTCTAACACATAAAGTACATTATTCTAACTCATAAAATACATTATTTTATCCTGAAATATTCATTATTCTAACACGCGCACGAAACAATGAATTTTTTAACATTAAAACAATGTCTTTTTGGATTGCGGTCCACGTAATAATTTGTCCATTCCTGAACAGGTCTATGCTACCTCTATCTAGAACTCACTAACCCCTAAGGTTAGATGTGGAGAGTAGCTTTAATGATTAGGTTTGCCACTATTCATTTAATATTAAGGGAGAGTGCAAATCATATTTTAATGTTTTAGAAATTTTCATAATATTTTATGTCATCATTCAAAATTGTACTTTATGTTGGGCGTTGGTCGAGTCAATCGAATTCAGCTTTTACTCGATTTGAGACATGACATTGTAACTTATCATGGAGAGATGTGATTAAATTATTAATTTTTCACATACTTATCACCAATTAATTTTAAGTAGGATGACATCTAGATAGGCAAAGAACTCTGTGGTTAAGCGTGCTTGACTTACAGCAATCACATGATATGTGACCCACAGAGAAGTGAACATATAGTGCAGCACTCAGATCCACGAGTTCGAATGATGGCGAGGTGAAAGGCGAGTGGGATGTGGGCGCAAGTCAGACCAAGTCCAGCCAGGAACGAGTTTGAATGATGGCGAGGTGAAAGGCGAGTGGGATGTGGGCGCAAGTCAGACCAAGTCTAGCCAGGAGGGATGATGAGCATGTGCTGGAAGGGGATTGTTATCACTTTTCATCTTTGCTACAAATCCTACAATGGTAGCTTGCCAATTGCTATATGATTAAAAATAAATGTAGTGTGGGAGCAATCTAGCCAAGTTGACAATCAAAAGATTACAAATTTGACTCTTAGTAAGAGCGGCTTATTCACCTTCTTGGTTTGATCGAATCCGTCAATATTTATGAGAAACCTATATTAGTTTATCTAATTGTGGTTCAATTCTTTGACAACTAGGATCACAAGGCAGAGTTTATGCCATGCACACTCTCAAAAAGTAATGATTGTATGTTTCACTTGTCACTAAAAAAATAAATAAAAAATAAATGCAGAGTTCATTTCACCCATGGACAAGACATCCATCAATGTCGATTCTTCCAAAAAAAAAATGATTATTGCATGTTTATCACACAATGAAAAAGTATTGCATTTTAGCTATAAAAAAAATAATAATAAATTACCTTGCAAGTGAAATAGTTTTACACAAAATTTATTTTAAATTTTTTATTATGAACATATATTATTATTATTATTATTATTATTATTATTATTATTATTATTATTATAAACATGGTCAGTCCATAAGGCAACATGACTGCTGGTGTGTGTGTGTTATTTGAAAGGGGAGAATTTGTTGTGGTTCACACTTATAATGGATCAACACCTACCATACCATATCAATGTAAGCCATTCTCATATTATTGTTAAACAATACTTCAAAAAATGCTATGATGAGGTTGGGGAGTTTGGAAAACATTCTATTTCACAATTATATATACCTTACTTACACTTCATTTAGACATTACCTATATCTCCCACATTATATTAAATTTAAAAAAAAAAAAAAAAAAAAAAAAAGTGATGCGTAATGCAATTGGAGACTTGGAGAGAATAAGTGCTCACCCCACTCCTCCAAAAAAAAAAAAAAGGGCAATTCCATATAGATTGTGTATTATATTCCACTAGATATTTAATATTAAGTCTTTATTAGTGGAAATTCTAAGCCAATTCATAATTTAATTTAATTAGTGGGAAAACTTTTACTGGAATGGCCGGTGGCCACCATACAAGGACTTAAGAATAAGTGGGGCAACCAGTCGGGTTGATTGGACAGTTGACTTGACAACTATAAAGTTTCAAGTTTGACTCTCGATGGGAGCTACTTATTGGCCTAGTCGGATTGATTGGGTAGTAACTATAAGATTTCAAGTTTGATTCGTTGTGGAGTTAATTATTGACCTTTTTTAATTTGAGTTGAACAATATGCATGTGTATGTATATTAAAGTTTCACAATGAATACATGAACGATAACTTTTTTATTTTTTTTCTTCATTATTTTTTATTCAACGGTTCAAAATAGGAGAGAGAAATAGTAATGTAGTTTATGATTACTACGGAATCTGAATCCTTACTAGAATAACCAAAAAATTTAAAAACAAACATAATAATAAATATCAAATTTAATATTTGAGTACAAAAACTAACCAAACGGGACCTAAATGATTATTTTATTATTATTTTATCTAGTGACTAGTGATAATTGTCCGTTTGCATACTTGGGGGTTCCAATTATCCACAGCTCACTGAAGCCCTAGCATTATATAGATAGAGAGTAGCTTTAATGATTAATTTTTGCATACTTGGGGGTATCCAATTATCCACAGCTCACTGAAGCCCTAGCATTATATATAGAGAGAGTAGCTTTAATGATTAATTTTTCCATTGATCATTTATTATTCTTTGAATGTTAAGTCATCAGCTCTGTTTGGTTTCGCAGAGCTTATATAGAAACTTATAACTTATTTTAAATTTTCAAAAATAAGTTAGGAGCTGAGCTTCTTAACTTTTTTCTATCTTTATCCTTATTAATTATTTTAAATAAATGACAACTTTTACCCTTCTCTTCTACCCAAAAAAAAAAAAAAAAAAAAACTTTTACTATTTCCAATTAAAATTCTTTTGCTTTTCTCTTCTCTTATATTTTTATTCATCCTCTTCCACAACTCTTCACCACCCATCAACTCCTTAAAGTTCTAACTTCAATCGTCCTTTCATAAATAAATGATACCATTTACCCTTAACAATTAAAAACTTTTTTTCTTTTATTTTAATTTAATATATATGGAGTATATATATATATATATATATATATATATATATATATATATATATATATATATATATATATATATATAATAAAAAACAAAAACTTTTTTTTTATAAATTAAATATATCTCCTATATTTAATAATATAAAAATAATATAATAATCACATCATTTAAATTTTATGAAAATGTCATTTTTAGTCTTTTTACATTTATTAGCTTATCCAAAAAGCTGATTTTACCAAATACTTTTAAGCATAATCAGCTAGTTAACAACTCTTCAGTTTTCAGCTTCTAGTTTATACCTTTTCAGTTTTCAGCTTCTAGTTTATAAAATTTTCAGTTTTCAGCTACCTTTTCAGCTAGGTTTTCCAAACATAGCCACCATAAGTTGATAGTCGTTTAAGCCAAATAATATTTGGAGAAAATTGTAATTTATGCCCCTCGCAAATATGACAATTATCAATGTCACTCTAGAATTATTAGTGGTGTAAATGTTGCTTCTCAATTTTCAAAATGTGACATATATTGCCCCTCCCCTAATAGGAAGGAGGAGAAACATTGTTGTTGGCGGAAGGAGAACAAACAAAGAAAGAAAAATGGAGGAAAAAATGTGGTCTTCGAACATGAAAAATGGTGGGGAACCACATTTACACCACCAATAATTCGGAGGATGGTCAATATATTTCACATTTTGAAAATTGAGGGGCAGCATTTACACCACTAATAATTCAGGGGTGACATTGATAATTGACATATTTGTAAGGGGCATAAATTACAATTTTGCCGTGGAAAATTTCATAATATTATATCTCATCATTCAAAAATGTACTTTTCTTGCACACAAAAAATGTACTTTTCTTCTTTAAAATAGAATGGTAGCTCGGCAGTCGATCGATATACGATTAAGAATAAAATAATACAAAGTTAATTTTACTATTAGTACTTAATAGATTTAATGAATGCGGGTGGTCTGAATTATTAAACCCAATTAATAACGGAAATAATAAATGGATAGTAAAAAAAGGATAAAGTAATGGAAGGACAAATGGAATTAGTCTAGGAGACAAATTGTTGTATTATATTGATTCATAATTGCAAAGCTATTACAAAGGAAGTGTAATGCTATTATAATAGTTGTTTGGACAAATGAAAATGCATGACAATGTCCTAAAGAGACAAATGCAGGACTTTTATACTAGCCAAAGCCCCTTAACCGCCCTCCTAAATAGGAGTGGACGTTTGTAACCTTGACCGCGCATGGTCTCCCAATCGGGCACCCAGGCTAGACGGCCGAGGCCCCTAGCTGAAGCCTAGCCCCAAGCGAGGCCGAGCACGGGACTTGACCCCGGGGCCCCTGGTCCAACCGGACCTGTCTTGCTCCATTCCACTGGGTCAAATTGCTCTGGTTCTATTCCCAATATATCCATCATCAGTCCCCCCCACTCTCCGAGCTACACGAAGTCGTCTGTGAGAGAGAGTAGATTCAAGTCGTGCTTCGACCCGGTGTTTCAAAATTTTCCATTCCATTAAGCTT